>NC_057796.1:157927748-157929207 GCF_018294505.1 Triticum aestivum | reverse complement strand
GGGTGCGTGTGTGTGTGTGTGTCGCGGGGTCCTCTGTGGCGGATGTAATTTAAGTGTGCATGGCTTCATCATAGAGAGGTGATGTGTATGGCAGAGGCCACCAACGATGGGGTGCGAGAGAGAAAATGCCCGTAGAGAGGGAAGAGAAGGTGTGTGCGCGTGATAGGAGTCGACATCGAGAGAACGTGTTTGTTCGAGAGACACCGAGGAAGACTACTATATATCGATGGTGCATGTAGGCGGGAATTAAACAAAGGGATGGACTTATTGGTTTCGGGGATATAGGGGAAGAGTGAGAGGTGGGGGGGTAGCTAGAAGGAGATTGTTAAGTGTGAGTGTGTGTTTTACCCATCCAGGCGGAAGTTATGTGCACAAAAGAGGAGAACGATTCGATGTGGCGTTAGGATTGAGGGTAATTAACTACGTATGGAGACATAGAGACCTTGAACGTGCATGTGTGAGAGGTATACATGTACACGTGGGATGTGTGTGTGTGTGCGCGCGCGCATGATCGAGATAAAAGAAAGAAGACATAAGTCATAAGATCAACGACACGGGAGAGACGGATCGGTATGACAATATGCATGCATATGAGAATGCAAGGAAGAAGGCCCGACAATTGAGCATGTGTTTTTGTCTTTAAGAGATAGTGGCATGGGCTAGAGCATGCATCTATGGCGAGCAGAGGGAGTGAGGCGCAATGATTGTGCAAAAGAGACCAACCTATAAATGCATATGTATGGAGAGACATATATAGTGTGGGTGATAGGAAGCAAGACTCCGTGCGAGAAAGAAATGTTGACGGAGAAACTACAGATAGATACAGAGATGGAGATGTAGCTAGAGGGACATCCGCTAGTTTGGGTGTTGGAGATGACCGTCGGGTGGTTCAAAGGGTGAAGTTATATATGTGTGTGAGAGGGCACTTGACTGCATGTAGAGAGAAACATATGTAGTGTGCGTGGTAGGAATCAAGAGTGAGGGCGAGAAAGAAGGTTGATGGAGAAACAGATAAATAGAAAGATAAAGATGCTAGCTAGTGTGCGTTAGAGATAGGAGTCGAGTGGATCAGAAGGCTGGGTTATGTGTGTGGGTGTGAGAGAGATAGAGAGAGGGTGCATGTGAGTCACATACAAACAGATATCAGAGAGAAATGAGATCCAGAGAGACGGAGTTTTGTGTCTGCGAGAGAGAAAGATATTTCACAACGAGAGTGATAGCTAGAGAGACATACGAGGGAACACAAGATATCTCTAGGGAGAGAGGGTGTGTGTGAGCGACATACAAGAGAACAATGGAGAAATATGAGACCCTGGGAGACAGAGTTTGTGTTTGTGTGTGAGAAAGAGATATTGAAGAGGAAGAGTCGTAGGTTCTCATATCTAAGGAGCGAAAGACATCTCTGTATGAGGGGTGTGCGAGTGGCACACATGGGAATAGTAGAGAGAAATGAGACCCC
>NC_057796.1:157924244-157927738 GCF_018294505.1 Triticum aestivum | reverse complement strand
GGGGGGGTAGCTAGAAGGAGATTGTTAAGTGTGAGTGTGTGTTTTACCCATCCAGGCGGAAGTTATGTGCACAAAAGAGGAGAACGATTCGATGTGGCGTTAGGATTGAGGGTAATTAACTACGTATGGAGACATAGAGACCTTGAACGTGCATGTGTGAGAGGTATACATGTATACGTGGGATGTGTGTGTGTGCGCGTGTGCATGATCGAGATAAAAGAAAGAAGACATAAGTCATAAGATCAACGGCATGGGAGAGACGGATTGGTATGACAATATGCATGCATGTGAGAATGCAGGGAAGAAGGCCCGACAATTGAGCATGTGTTTTTGTCTTTAAGAGATAGTGGTGTGGGCTGGAGCATGCATCTATGGCGAGCAGAGGGAGTGAGGCGCAACGATTGTGCAAAAGAGAGCAACCTATAAATGCATATGTATGGAGAGACATATATAGTGTGGGTGATAGGAAGCAAGACTCCGTGCGAGAAAGAAATGTTGACGGAGAAACTACAGATAGATACAGAGATGGAGATGCTAGCTAGAGGGACATCCGCTAGTTTGGGTGTTGGAGATGACCGTCAGGTGGTTCAAAGGGTGAAGTTATATATGTGTGTGAGAGGGCACTTGACTGCATGTAGAGAGAAACATATGTAGTGTGTGTGATAGGAATCAAGAGTGAGGGTGAGAAACAAGGTTGATGGAGAAATAGATAAATAGAAAGATAAAGATGCTAGCTAGTGTGCGTTAGAGATAGGAGTCGAGTGGATCAGAAGGCTGGGTTATGTGTGTGGGTGTGAGAGAGATAGAGAGAGGGTGCATGTGAGTCACATACAAACAGATATCAGAGAGAAATGAGATCCAGAGAGATGGAGTTTTGTGTCTGCGAGAGAGAAAGATATTTCACAACGAGAGTGATAGCTAGAGAGACATACGAGGGAACGCAAGACATCTCTAGGGAGAGAGGGTGTGTGTGAGTGACATACAAGAGAACAATGGAGAAATATGAGACCCTGGGAGATAGAGTTTGTGTTTGTGTGTGAGAAAGAGACATTGAAGAGGAAGAGTCGTAGGTTCTCATATCTAAGGAGCGAAAGACATCTCTGTATGAGGGGTGTGCGAGTGGCAGACATGGGAATAGTTTAGAGAAATGAGACCCCGGGAGACAAAGTTTTATGTTTGTGTGAGAGAAAGAGATTCCACATGGAGAATCATAGTTAGAGACACATAGCAGGGAACGAGATATACTTAGAGAGAGATAGAGTGATGAAGGTCGAGGGAGAGAGTACCGTTAGTGTGTTACGAAGATAAAAGATCATTGTCGACATACAGGTAGCACGAGAGATACCTGAGAGACGATGAACGCGTATAGGTCCAGAGAGATAGCCCTATATAAGCATGAGTGATAGCTATATGAGACGAATATCTGGATTAAAGGGGATTCAAATATTTAAACTGGAGATCACGACATCGATAATATCATAACGCAAATTGGTGTATCAAACATGCATATTCATTTGAATTTGGGCACACGTGTAATGTTATATAGTTTATCAACATTGGTGATCCATAGATTCTTCAATTACAAACAATGCATGGTTTATATGCAATTAATGTCTAAACAGGATTACACTATATGTTGCGTGTGTGAAACACATTATACATGTTTGAGAAGTAAAAAAACCCGCATGAAACACACATTAATTGGAGACAGTTAGCGAGGAATGCATACATTGGATTTCAACATAAAGTGGTTTCAAATATTTGAAAATCCAAATTGATGGATACAACCTTATGAATCTGAGATCATCCATTTGTAAACCATATTTATGTATAAATGGTGTTGTGCTTTTGAAAGTATATATAAAAAAATGATGTATATAGAATGTAATTCCAATTGAAAATGGATCCCGCCCGAAAAAATAGAATACAAACGGGACTCGAATTGAGTTGGCACGGTAAACATGCACTCTGCAAAATTTGAACGAAGCGGGGAAAGTCGCAGTAACCGCCCGAAACCAAAATCTGCGAGATGGAAATCACTACTGCCTATCTCTGCCACGCAAAGCCTATCTGCTGGATTTCTATAGGTTTCGATAGGGGTAGGTTTGTAATTTCACCCAAACGTGACGTAACCGCCTCTCACCCGGATTCATACACGGTGGGAGCCAAAACACAGTGTGTCCTCGGCCGAAATCGACTCCCTCCCCGATTCATATTCATACACGGTGGGCGCCAAAAACAAACTCTCGTCGACAAATATTCGGTGTATGCGAGATTACCGTCCTATCCCCAACCGACTAATGTTGTTGTGATGTAGAAGAAATTTGAAACGGGGGCTAAGTTTGTAAATTTCCTCGCATTTGAGACAAGCGCGCCCTGAATACATGGTTCCCCCTTCCTCTCTACCTCCCTTTCTGTAACACCCACGATGCGGCTATATCTCCCACGTGTCGAGGCACGACTTAGAGGCATAACCGCATTGTGGTTTTGTCGCAAGAAGGGTCATCTTCACACAATCCCATGTAATGAACAAGAATGGGATAACGAGAGTTGGCTTACAATCGCCACTTCACACAATACATAAATATAATTCATACATCATACAAAATCCACACATAGACCGACTACGGTCAAATCCAAATGAAAATAAGATAACCCCAAATGCTAGATCCCCAATCGTCCCAACTGGGCTCCACTACTGATCATCAGGAAAAGAAACATAGTAACGACCACGTTCCTCATCGAACACCCACTTGAGCTCGGTTGCGTCATCTGCACTGGCATCGTCGGCACCTACAACTGTTTTGGTAGAATCTGTGAGTCATGAGGACTCAGCAATCTCACACCCGCGAGATCAAGAGTATTTAAGCTTATAGGAAAGGATGGTGTAATGAGGTGGAGCTGCAGCAGGCACTAAGCATAAATGGTGGCTAACATACGCAAATAGAGCGAGAAGAGAAGCAACGCAATGGTCGTGAAGCTAGAAATGATCAAGAAGTGATCCTGAAACTACTTACGTTCATGCATAACTCAAACCGTGTTCACTTCCCGGACTCCGCCGAGAAGAGACCATCACGGCTACACACGCAGTTGATGTATTTTAATTAAGTCAACTGACAAGTTCTCTACAACCCGACATTAACAAATTCCCATCTGCCTCATAACCGCGGGCACGGCTTTCGAAAGATAATACCCTGCAGGGGTGTCCCAACTAAGCCCATTATCAGCTCTCACGGTCAACGAAGGATAAACCTTCTCCCAGGAACACCCGATCAGTCTCGGAATCCCGGTTTACAAGACATTTCGACAATGGTAAAACAAGACCAGCAAAGCCGCCCGATGTGCCAACAAATCCCGATAGGAGCTGCACATATCTCGTTCTCAGGGCACAACGGATGAGACATCCTACGAGTAAAACCAGGCCCCAAGTTTCCCCGAGGTGGCCCCGCAGTCTACTCGGTTCGGACCAACACTCGAAGGAGCACTGGCCCGGG
>NC_057796.1:157921772-157924112 GCF_018294505.1 Triticum aestivum | reverse complement strand
GGGGGGGTTAAAATAAAGATGACCCTCGGGCTCGCGAAAACCCAAGGGAAAAAGGCTTAGGTGACAAATGGTAAAACCAAGGTTGGTCCTTGCTGGAGGAGTTTTATTCAAGGCGAACTGTCAAGGGGTCCCATAAATCACCCAACCGCGTAAGGAACGCAAACTCAAGGAACATAATACCGGTATGATGGAAACTAGGGCGGCAAGAGTGGAACAAAACACCAGGCATAAGGCCGAGCCTTCCACCCTTTACCAAAATATATATATGCATTAATTAAATAAGATATATTGTGATATTCCAAAATATCCATGTTCCAACATGGAACAAACTTCAAATTCACGTTCAACTAACAACGCTATAAGAAGGGCTGAGCAAAAGCGGTAACTTAGCGAAACAACGGTTTGCTAGGAAAAGATGGTTAGAGGCTTGACATGGCAATATGGGAGGCATGATATAGCAAGTGGTAGGTAGCGCAGCATGGCAATAGAACGAACAACTAGCAAAGCAAAAATAGAAGTGACTTCGAGGGTATGGTCATCTTGCCTGCAAGGTTCTCAGAGTTGTCGAAAGCTTGATCCTCGTAAGCGTACTCAACAGGTTCCTCGTTCACGAACTCGTCTCCCGGCTCTACCCACAACAGGAACACAATCAAACGGAACCACAATCAATCACGGGAAATGCACAAGCAACATGATGCAAAACATGTATGATATGCGAGATGTGGTATGCGATACGTATGCGTGCTCCGGAGGAAAAATGATGAACAAGGCAGTAACTTGGCACACCAAGCATGCCACTGGAAAGATGAGATGATTTCGGTCGAAAACGATATAAAGATAAACGGAAACGGATGCACGGTTTGCAAATGGCAAGCAAAACAAGAATGACACGATTCTGCGATTAACAGCATGATAGCACTTAGAATGCAACAAGTAACAATGCTACAGCACTCCAACGTAGCAACAAAGCATATGACAGTAATCTATAGGAGATGCTCGACAAAAGATGAACACTGAGCTACGGCTAGATCACAACACAACAGGCTCAAACAAGCATGGCAAAAGTGCAAAAGATAACAGGTTCACAGACAGTGAAATTACTAGACATGGCTGAAACAGCATCATGTAACAATGTTCAGAGCACGAAATCAACATGCTACAGGAACTTAACATAGAAAAACAAGGCATGGAATGAATCTACTAAAAGCATATGACAAAAGTCCCTTACTGACCATAAGCCAAAAAGGACCAGAAGATATGATGGCAACCATGTAAACATAGCAAGTTTCGTTAACAGGTTTCAGACTTGGCAGAAAACAGAGCATGGCAGAAACAATAATATGAAGGCATCTTGGTGAGCTTGATGCACCCATCAAAAAGCAATGAATGACAAAACAAGCATACCTACAGCAAGCTGGCATGTTTATGAAGCTATACATGGCAAGAGAAAGTACATAGCATGTATGAAACAATTACAACAAGCTTGGCAAAATTGAATATCATGTTAAGAATCTACCAGAAATATTTTATAGCAAAAGTAGAGCAAGATTAAGACATGCTATGGCACTCCATAATTGCAAATAAGGGCATGAATGGATAGAGCACAACTATATATACAAAAGATACTTACTGAACATAACCAAAATAAGCATGGATCTCTCAGTAGCCACATGGATACATAGCAGCAAAATATCAGCAGTCACAGACTTGGTAAAATTACAAGTCCCTGAAATCTGAAACATCACGAAGGCTAGTTTGCATGCTTGTGCTAGTCACCACAGAGATCACAAAAATACACAGCATACACCTCTGTAAAGATGGCATGGCATACATCAAAACACATGTAGAGCTTATACTCATAAGATGCACAGATTAAATGAAACAAAAATAACAAATCCTCAAGTTCTGATAAGTAACAGCAGTCACAGCAACTAGCACTCTTCCACCAGAGATTTGGGCATCAAGATGGACTCAAATGAACATGGCGCAATGGTACAAAATGAAGAGCATCTGGAGACGAACATTTTGATATATTACACGCACGAAACGGAGCTATATGCAGAGAGTTATGGTGCGATGAACAGAGGCATATTATGTAAGAAATAAAGGACTTCCAGAAATTCGGGGAGAGGGAGAAAAAGTCAACCGACGCATTTCAGATCGGATCGGGCCGAGGCTCGCCGGAGCTCGGGGCGCGCGGGGCCGGAGTTGGCGCGGGGAGGAGCCGGCGGGGAGGAGGAAGAAGGGGCGCGGCCGGAGGAGGAGCGCGGCGGGCGCGGGGCGCGGTCGGCGGCGGGTGCGGCGGTGGCACCGGCGGGCGAAGTCGCCGGAGGGTGGGCG
>NC_057796.1:157911925-157921323 GCF_018294505.1 Triticum aestivum | reverse complement strand
CCGGCGGCGGCGGGGAGATTTTTCTAGGGTTTGATCTGCGAATATTTCGGAGGGGGGAGGTGTTTTATAGGTAGAGGGAGCTAGGAGAGTCCAAATGGAGCACGGTTTTCGCCCACACGATCGTGATCGAACGACCTAGAGCATGGAAGAGACTTAGTGGGGTTTTGGGCTGTTTAGAGGGGGGTTTTTTCCTGTAACACACAAACGGACTTTGCGGTTACCCGGTTAACCGTTGGAGTACCAAACGACCTCCAAATGGAACGAAACTTGACAGGTGGTCTACCGGTGGTATACCAAGGCCACTTGACAAGACTCGGTCCATTCCGAGAACGTTCACCACCCGCTCACGAAAAGAAAACAAAAGGGGGTGCGCCGGAGGAGGTGGGAGTGCCGGATTGCAAAACGGACAACGGGGAAAATGCTCGGATGCATGAGACGAACATGTATGCAAATGAGATGCCCATGACATGAACAAAATGCAAAACGACAAAGAAAACCCGACCACGAAGGGAATATTATAACACATAGCCGAAAATGGCAAGAGTTGGAGTTACAATATGCTAAGTTACATCCGGGGTGTTACAACACTCCACCACTGCGAGAGGATCTCCTCCCGAGATCTAGGACTGAAAGAACTCCGGATATTCGGAACGGAGATGGTCCTCGCGTTCCCAGGTGGCTTCTCGGTCGGAATGGTGCGACCACTTCACTTTCAGGAATTTGATTGAATTGTTGCGAGTCTTGCGCTCCGTTTCTTCAAGAATAGCAATGGGGTGCTCATGATAAGACAGATCTTCTTCGAGGTCAATCTCTTCGAAGTTGATGGTGCACTCAGGAGTCTTGAAGCACTTGCGAAGCTGTGACACGTGGAACAGATCGTGCACGTTCGCGATGTTGGAAGGAAGCTCAAGTTGATAGGCGAGGTCGCCTCTTTTGCAAATGATCTTGAAAGGACCCACGTATCTAGGCGCAAGCTTCCCTTTGATACCGAAGCGACGAGTGCCTTTCATTGGAGAGACGCGGAGGTAGACATGGTCTCCGATCTCGAAAGCCAAATCACGATGCTTACTATCATAGTAACTCTTCTGACGCGATTGCGCAGCTTTGAGATTTTCACGGATGACTTTACACATTTCTTCAGCCTCTGTGATTAAGTCATTACCAAGAAGTTGACGTTCACTAGTCTCTGACCAATTGAGAGGAGTACGGCACTTTCTGCCATATAGAATCTCGAATGGGGCCTTGCCCGAACTCGCTTGGAAGCTGTTGTTGTAGGAGAATTCGGCATATGGAAGACAATCTTCCCATTTCATGCCAAAGGAAATGACACAAGCCCTGAGCATATCTTCAAGAATTTGATTGACTCGCTTGACTTGGCCACTAGTTTGAGGATGGAAAGCTGTGCTGAAGCGAATGTTGGTGCCCATGGCCTTCTGGAAGGAGTCCCAGAACTTAGAAGTGAAGATGCTTCCACGATCTAAAGAAATCAATTGTGGAATTCCGTGCAAGGAGACAATCATGGAGGTGTATAGCTCTGCCAACTGAGCTGCTGTGATAGATTCTTTGATTGGCAGGAAATGAGCCACTTTAGTAAGCTTGTCAATGACAATGAAGATAGCATCATTTCCGCGCTTGGACTTTGGAAATCCAGTCACGAAGTCCATTTCGATATGATCAAACTTCCATTCTGGGATAGCAAGAGGTTGGAGGAGACCAGTTGGTCGTTGGTGTTCTGCTTTCACTCTTCGACAGACATCACATTCGTTCATGAATTGGGCGATTTCTCGCTTCATTCGAGTCCACCAATACGCCTGCTTGAGGTCATGGTACATCTTCGTACTTCCAGGATGAATGGAAAGAAGCGAATTGTGCGCCTCGTTCATTATGACTTTCCTTAGATCACCTTTAGGAACCACAATCCGGTCCCCGAAGAATAAAGTGTCTCTGTCATCAATGCGATAGCACTTGTATTTGGAAAGACCCTTGTCGATACCACGTTTCACCTTCTTCACCATGGTATCCAGGAGTTGTGCCTCACGAATTTGATCTTCCAAAGTAGGAGAGACTATGAGGTTGGCAAGACAGCCTTGAGGAACAACTTGGAGATTCAGTTTGCGGAAAGCTTCACAAAGATCCGGTTGGAATGGCTTGAGAATTAAGCTGTTACAATAAGCCTTCCTGCTCAAAGCATCTGCAATGACATTGGCTTTGCCTGGAGTATATTCAATGCTCGGATTGTACTCTTGAATCATTTCGACCCATCGAGTTTGCCTGAGATTGAGGTTGGGCTGAGTGAAGATGTACTTGAGACTCTTATGATCGGTGAATATGTCCACTTTTCTTCCCAACAAGAGATGTCTCCATGTGATTAGTGCATGGACAACTGCCGCCAACTCAAGATCGTGACTGGGGTAGTTCTTTTCGTTGGGCTTCAACTGACGAGAGGTATAGGCCACAACTTTCTTCTCTTGCATTAACATAGCACCGAGACCTTGAAGAGAAGCATCATAGAAAACTTCAAATGGCTTGGATTCGTCAGGAGGAGTTAAGACATGAGCTGCGACGAGTTTCTCTTTGAGAGTGTTGAAAGCAACGTCACACTCAGGAGACCAGACATACTTCACATGCTTCTGGAGGAGGTTGGAAAGAGGCTTTGCAATCTTAGAGAAATTCTCAACGAATCTTCGGCAATAGCTTGCAAGACCAAGAAAACTGCGAAGCTGCTTGACATTCTGAGGAGGTTCCCAATTCACAATTGCAGACACCTTCTCGGGATTAACAGCGATGCCCTTGGCAGAGATGATATGACCAAGGTAAAGAACTTCATCAAGCCAAAACTCACATTTGGAGAACTTCGCATAAAATTGATACTCTCTGAGCTTGTCGAGCACCAATCGCAAATGCTTGGCATGATCCTTCTTATTCTTGAAGAAAACCAAGATATCATCGAGATACACCAGGACGAATTCATTGGTATAGGGGTTGAAGATGAAATTCATCATCCGAGAGAATGTTGGAGGAGCATTGACAAGGCCGAAAGACATGACAGTATATTCATAAGAACCAAAGCTTGTTCTGAATGCTGTCTTGGGAATATCTTCTTCACGAATGCGAATCTGATGATAACCCATACGAAGGTCAAGCTTGGAGAATACTTTGGCACGTTTAAGTTGCTCGAATAGCTCATTGATGTTGGGGAGTGGATACTTGTTCTTGATTGTTTTCTTATTCAATGGACGGTAGTCGACACAAAGTCGTTCCGTGCCATCCTTCTTCTGGACAAAAAGAACACCACAACCCCACGGAGATGAACTCGGTCTGATCAAACCCAGACGCTCTTGTTCATCGAGCTGTTTCTTCAATTCCTTCAGCTCCTTGGGTCCCAGCTTGTAAGGACGCTTGCAAATGGGTTCAGTGCCAGGCTCAAGATCGATAACGAACTCAACTGGCCGGTGAGGAGGCATACCCGGAAGCTCTTCTGGAAAGACATCTTGATACTCACAAACGACTGGAATTTGAGAGATGGCATTCAATTCGCCCTTCTCATTGAGAGAAAACAACTGAATGGTTTTATCACGAGCGGCATAAATAATCACATCCTCAGAAGAGTGTGTCAATTGAATTTCCCTGGCAGCACAATCAAGTTGAGCCTTGTGCTTAGAAAGCCAGTCCATCCCGAGAATTAGATCAATATCCGAGTCACCAAGAATAATTGGTTTGGCCAGAAATTTATAGTTTCCCATCTTGATGGAAACATCGGGAGCAACCAAACAAGAAGTCATATGCTTTCCCGGAGAAACAACTTGCATAACTTTGGATAAAATATCTGTGTCAACATTGTGCTTCGATGCAAATGGGTATGACATGAAAGAATGCGATGCACAAGTATCAAATAAAACTTTTGCAGGAATATCATTAACTGAGAGATTACCCATTATCACATCAGTAGATTCCTCCGCTTGAGCTGCGTTCATCATGTTGACCTTTGCAGACTTGGGATTATGCTTGACCACTGCATTGCTGGAAGATCTCACAGGAGGAGGAGGCGGAAGACGCCTTTGGTTGAAGCATTTGTTAGCATAGTGACCTTTCTGGTGACACTTGTTGCAAGTCACCTCTGAGAGTGGACGATGATAAGGAGCAATCGACTTTGGAACTTGATTCTGAGACTTGTTCTGATAGCCAGAGTTGGAAGAGTGGGAAGATCCATGGCCACCTTTGTTCTTCTGCTGGTAAGGCTGACGAAATGGAGGAGGAGGAGGCAACCGGAACTTCTGTTGCTTAGCAGCCACTAGTGAGGAAGAAGACTGAACTGCGTCCCTGACTCTCTTCTTAGAAGCCTCAAACTTGAGCTGAGCAGCCTCTTGCTTCAGTGCCATGTTATAGAACTGATCAAACTAAGTAGGCTCAACAAGAGCGAGCGCTAACTGCAGATCCTCTCTAAGGCCACCTCTGAAGTGATAGATCATGCTCTTTTCATCAGGAACGTCTTGTTTAGCGAAGCGAGCGAGTTTCTGAAACTGGATGTTGAATTGATACACATACATGTTGCCTTGCTTGAGATTGCGGAACTCCTCACGCTTGCTCTCAACAACACTTTGTGGAATGTGGTGCGCTTTGAAGTCCCGACAGAAGTCAGTCCAAGTGATCACACGACCTCCTCTGGAATCTTTGTATTGTTGATACCAATCAGCAGCTTGGTCCTTGAGCTGAAAAGAAGCGAACTTGACAAAATCCTCAGGCCTGACATTGCTACATTCAAAATGCTTGTTGATGTCCACGAGCCAATCATCGGCATCTGTGGCCTCGGCACAGTAGCTGAGAGACTTGGACTGATTTGCGAGAAACTGGTTGAGGGTAGCGAAATGAGGCTGATTGTTTCCTTGGCCTTGATTTCTTTGATTGCCTTGCCCTTGGGTGCGTTCTTGCAAGAGTTACAGAATCATCTGAGCATTGGCGTTGGTGGCTGCCATGCCTCCGGAGGCGCAGGTGGTGGCGGAGGGTTCGCCTGACTCCCTTCATTGGGTTCCGGATTCTGACGCGTTGGCGGACCCATCCTGAAGAGGGTGACATCCGTTAGCATCTTGATAGACAAATAGACAAATTGAATCAACGGATAGAAATTGCAACATATAGTCTTCACAATAAACATTCGAACGAGGATGAACGAATGAATTCCATAGTAAATCATCACACTTCCATTAAGGTGAGAAGCCACTTAGAAAAAAGGTATGGAATCAACATTTGACTTCGAAGCAATTTGAAAACCACAATTCAAAACCAACAAAGTATTGGCTTGCAGAATAAGCCGGAACAAACATATGATAGAGATTTCGTCCGATGTTTTCGTGGTGGGGCCCACACGGGCTCGATCGTACAGCACCATCATGTACAAGGCAGTGCACATGACATACGAAGCGTCCCCAAGTCGGCATAGCCAAGGACTCTTTAAGACACTACGAGACCACTGTAAAACCAACCGTGGAAAGGCGGACCACTAGACGTCGAACCCCAATCTCATATCATGCGTCTGTCGGAAAGATATCCTAGGAGCTACTTGAATTCCCACTTATGAACTCCCGAAACTTTCTGGTTATAAAATCTGGTGTTGGGGATACAGGGGGCACAAAATATATCACCCAAACTAGCAATTCCTAGATCCAGCTGTATCCATCCGTCAACACATAACCAAGAAACCTTCGGAAATCGAAAAACATCCGTTATACGAGTTATGGCAATACTCCCGAACTCCCGCCCCAGTACTGGGTGGCGTCGAGGTGATCTCACCAACAACTGCATAAAAGAGATTTCGATGTCGGCGAAACTCAGGTATTCCAGAACTGCAACGATAAAATTGTGACGACAACACCTCGGAGCTCAACTCCCCGGGACACTGCCACAACCCCTAAATGTCAGGAGGCACCAAGAACAATGTTCTCGTCACAAAACCATCGGAACGATTCTAAGATACCCGCGTGATCCTAAATTTTTTATGTGAAATTTGAGGAGAGAAGAGTCAAAACTTCTACGTCAGGAGGTCTCACCAGAGCGACGAAGGGACTGAGGAGTAAAAAGAATCCTACTCTCCGATATATATAATCCTAAGACTCAAAACATTTTTGTTCTAGACTCAACAACGCCAGCGATTCGATCAAGCAGGGGCTCCTAAGTCGGGGATGGCTCTGATTACCAACTTGTAACACCCACGATGCGGCTATATCTCCCACGTGTCGAGGCACGACTTAGAGGCATAACCGTATCGTGGTTTTGTCGCAAGAAGGGTCATCTTCACACAATCCCATGTAATGAACAAGAATGGGATAACGAGAGTTGGCTTACAATCGCCACTTCACACAATACATAAATATAATTCATACATCATACAAAATCCACACATAGACCGACTACGGTCAAATCCAAAGGAAAATAAGATAACCCCAAATGCTAGATCCCCGATCGTCCCAACTGGGCTCCACTACTGATCATCAGGAAAAGAAACATAGTAACGACCACGTTCCTCATCGAACTCCCACTTGAGCTCGGTTGCGTCATCTGCACTGGCATCGTCAGCACCTGCAAATGTTTTGGTAGAATCTGTGAGTCACGAGGACTCAGCAATCTCAC
Source organism: Triticum aestivum (assembly GCF_018294505.1). Classification (NCBI taxonomy): domain Eukaryota; kingdom Viridiplantae; phylum Streptophyta; class Magnoliopsida; order Poales; family Poaceae; genus Triticum; species Triticum aestivum. The sequence continues at coordinate 157,914,699 of NC_057796.1, read as the reverse complement.
ACCCGCGAGATCAAGACTATTTAAGCTTATAGGAAAGGATGGTGTGATGAGGTGGAGCTGCAGTGCAGCAGGCACTAAGCATATATGGTGGCTAACATACACAAATAGAGCGAGAAGAGAAGCAACGCAACGGTCGCGAAGCTAGAAATGATCAAGAAGTGATCCTGAAACTACTTACGTTCATGCATAACTCAAACCATGTTCACTTCCCAGACTCCGCCGAGAAGAGACCATCACGGCTACACACGCAGTTGATGTATTTTAATTAAGTCAACTGACAAGTTCTCTACAACCGGACATTAACAAATTCCCATCTGCCTCATTACCGCGGGCACGGCTTTCGAAAGATAATACCCTGCAGGGGTGTCCCAACTTAGCCCATTATAAGCTCAACCGGTCAACGAAGGATAAACCTTCTCCCAGGAAGACCCGGTCAGTCTCGGAATCCCGGTTTACAAGACATTTCGACAATGGTAAAACAAGACCAGCAAAGCCGCCCGATGTGCCGACAAATCCCGATAGGAGCTGCACATATCTCGTTCTCAGGGCACAACAGATGAGACATCCTACGAGTAAAACCAGGCCTCAAGTTTCCCCGAGGTGGCCCCGCAGTCTACTCGGTTCGGACCGACACTCGAAGGAGCACTGGCCCGGGGGGGTTAAAATAAAGGTGACCCTCGGGCTCGCGAAAACCCAAGGGAAAAAGGCTTAGGTGACAAATGGTAAAACCAAGGTTGGGCCTTGCTGGAGGAGTTTTATTCAAGGCGAACTGTCAAGGGGTCCCATAAATCACCCAACCACGTAAGGAACGCAAACTCACGGAACATAATACCGGTATGACAGAAACTAGGGCGGCAAGAGTGGAACAAAACACCAGGCATAAGGCCGAGCCTTCCACCCTTTACCAAAATATATAGATGCATTAATTAAATAAGAGATATTGTGATATTCCAAAATATCCATGTTCCAACATGGAACCAACTTCAACTTCACCTACAACTAACAACGCTATAAGAAGGGCTGAGCAAAAGCGGTAACTTAGCCAAACAACGGTTTGCTAGGAAAACATGGTTAGAGGCTTGACATGGCAATATGGGAGGCATGATATAGCAAGTGGTAGGTAGCGCAGCATGGCAATAGAACGAACAACTAGCAAAGCAAAGATAGAAGTCATTTCGAGAGTATGGTCATCTTGCCTGCAAGGTTCTCAGAGTTGTCAAAAGCTTGATCCTCGTAAGCGTACTCAACAGGTTCCTCGTTCACGAACTCGTCTCCCGGCTCCGGAGGAAAAATGATGAACAAGGCAGTAACTTGGCACACCAAGCATGCCACTGGAAAGATGAGATGATTTCGGTCAGAAACGATATAAAGATCACCGGAAACGGATGCACGGTTTGCAAATGGCAAGCAAAACAAGAATGACACGATTCTGCGATTAACAGCATGATAGCACTTAGAATGCAACAAGTAACAATGCTACAGCACTCCAACGTAGCAACAAAGCATATGATAGTAATCTACAGGAGATGCTCGACAAAAGATGAACACTGAGCTACGGCTAGATCACAACACAACAGGCTCAAACAAGCACGGAAAAAGTGCAACAGATAACAGGTTCACATACAGTGAAATTACTGGACATGGCTGAAACAGCATCATGTAACAATGTTCAGAGCACGAAATCAACATGCTACACGAACTTAACATAGCAAAGCAAGGCATGTCATGAATCTACTAAATGCATATGACAAAAGTCCCTTACTGACCATAAGCCAAAAAGGAGTAGAAGATATGATGGCAACCATGTAAACATAGCAAGTTTCGTTAACAGGTTCCAGACATGGCAGGAAACAGAGCATGGCAGAAACAATAATATAAAGGCATCTTGGTGAGCTTGATGCACCCATCACAAAGCAATGAATGACAAAACAAGCATACCTACAGCAATCTGGCATGTTTATGAAGCTATCCATGGCAAGAGCAAGTACATAGCATGTATGAAACAATTACAACAAGCTTGGCAAAATTGAATATCATGTTAAGAATCTGCCAGAAATATTTTATAGCAAAAGTAGAGCAAGATTAAGACATGCTATGGCACTCCATAATTGCAAATAAGGGCATGAATGGATAGAGCACAACTATATATATACAAAACATACTTACTGAACATCACCAAAATAAGCATGGATCTCTCAGTAGCCACATGGATACATAGCAGCAAAATATCAGCAGTCACAGACTTAGTAAAATTACGAAGTCCCTGAAATCTGAAACATCACGAAGCCTAGTTTGCATGCTTGTGCTAGTCACCACAGAGATCACAAAAATACATGGCATACACCTCTGTAAACATGGCATGGCATACATCAAAACACATGTAGAGCTCATACTCATAAGATGCACAGATTAAATGAAACAAAAATAACAAATCCCCAAGTTCTGATAAGTAACAACAGTCACAGCAACTAGTACTCTTGCACTAGAGATTTGGGCATCAAGATGGACTCAAATGAACATGGTGCAATGGAACAAAATGAAGAGCACCTAGAGGCGAACATTTCGATATATTACACGCACAAAACGGAGCTATATGCAGAGAGTTATGGTGCGATGAACAGAGGCATGTTATGTAAGAAATAAAGGACTTCCAGAAATTCGGGGAGAGGGAGAAAAAGTCAACCGAGGCGTTTCAGATCGGATCGGGCCGAGGCTCGCCGGCTCGGGCTCGCCGGAGCTCGGGGCGCGCGTGGCCGGAGTTGGTGCTGGGAGGA
>NC_057796.1:157738471-157911479 GCF_018294505.1 Triticum aestivum | reverse complement strand
GGCGGACGCGTCCGGCGGCGGCGGGGAGATTTTTCTAGGGTTTGATCTGCGAATATTTCGGAGGGGGGAGGTGTTTTATAGGTAGAGGGAGCTAGGAGAGTCCAAATGGAGCACGGTTTTCGCCCACACGATCGTGATCGAACGACCTAGAGCATGGAAGAGACTTAGAGGGGTTTTGGGCTGTTTAGAGGGGGGTTTTCTGCAACACACAAACGGACTTTGCGGTTACTCGGTTAACTGTTGGAGTACCAAACGACCTCCAAATGGAACGAAACTTGACAGGTTGTCTACCGGTGGTATACCAAGGCCACTTGACAAGATTCGGTCCATTCCGAGAACGTTCACCACCCGCTCACGAAAAGAAAACAAAAGGGGGTGCGCCGGAGGAGGTGGGAGTGCCGGATTGCAAAACGGACAACGGGGAAAATGCTCGGACGCATGAGACGAACACGTATGCAAATGAGATGCCCATGACATGAACAAAATGCAAAACGACAAAGAAAACCCGACCATGAAGGGAATATCATAACACATAGCCAAAAATGGCAAGAGTTGGAGTTACAATATGGAAAGTTACATCCGGGGTGTTACACTTCCCCCATTCGTACTCCGTGGGCGCCAAAACACCCTCTCCACCCCACCCTCCTCCGTCCGCCGCCGTCCACCACCCCATCCACCACCGTCCTCCTCCACCATGCCGGAGCTGATACCCCGACGCCGCTGTCCATTACAAGAGATCGACCTCTCTCATCCACGGCTTCATACCGGGATCCTTGCATCCCGTCCTCTCGCTTCATCCCTGCCATCGTCCACCTTGTCGGCGCCGCTCCTACGACTGTCTCGTCCACCGCGCCCTGCCGCCACCGTCTACCCTTGTTGAGGATATAGACCTTAGAGTCACCCGCTAGGAGGGGCCGGGTTACTCGTATGGTCATTGCCAGAAGCCCGGAGCCAAGCTTGAAGACGATGGGCGAGAGATGGGCTAAGACCCGGATATGGCTTAAGGCCCGTAGTTACAATCATTATTATGGTAGAACTTGTAGTGTAAGGCAAGTATAGTTGAGAGTCTGAGCCGGACACTCTTATGAGCCGGCCGGGACTCTAAGGGCTGCTGGGCGTCAGCCTCCCTATATAAAGGGACGACCCGGCAGCGGTTTAGGGGCGAGAACAATCTCATCGAGAGCCGGGCATAGCAGTTTAGCTCCCTGGTGATCGTAACCCTAATCAATACCACCTCAAACTGGACGTAGGCTTTTACCTTCACCGTAAGGGGCCGAACCAGTATAAACCCTCGTGTTCCTTGTCCCACATTAACCTCTTCAAGCTTCCTAGTTGCGATGGCTCCACGACTAAGTCCTAGCTTGAGGACATCTGCCGTGACAATTCCACGACAGTTGGCGCCCACCGTGGGGCCAGCGCACGGTGGATTTGAGTTCTTGAAGGGCAGCTTCGAAGGGCTCAAGGGATACGCTGTGGGCCGGATGACCAAGAGTCGTCGCGGCAAGCTCTACATCGACGATGCAAACTGGGGCCCCGACGCCGGCTCAATTGAGTACGGGTACCGGGTCCCCTTCGGCGGAATTCATGTTTTCATTGGCAAGATTGGTGAGCCGGGCCCTGAGCCGGATCTCCGCGCCGATCTCATCAAAACGGCTCAGCGCGCACGACCCGCCCGGGCCCGGCCTGCCTTAAGGCGCGTTTTTGTGGGATGCATCCATGGAGGGCACTCTGATCCATCTGGGCCTGGTGATGAGGCGGCCGCCGGCTCTGACGGCGAGTCGGCCACCGATGAGTCAAACTCGTTGTACCAACTTCAAGATGGCAGGCTCATGGGTTGTTCCGATGGTGACAGTATTCCGAACCTATTTGAGCCGCCAAGTCAGGTTGAAGTTTTTATGGATGGTGCGCAGCCTGTTCAGAACCCCGCTGCTGGAGCGGGAAACCCGGTGCCTTCTCCAGCTCAGGTGCTAATGGATCTCACGGACAAGATGACGGCCCTGTTAACCGCCACGGTTGACCTGGCAGATCAAGCTCAGCACGATGCCGAGGTGGCACAGTTAAAATTGGATCTAATAAAAGCTAAAGAGGATCATGCAGCGGAAGGGATCAGGCTGGCTGCGGAGCGGGCGGCTCTCGATGCCCAGACTCAGCTGATTCAGGTGCAGTCCTTCCAACTCACGATGGATCAGAACGCGGCCAATGAGGTCATGAGAAGGAGGCATCAAAAGGCCCAGTCTCGACTCCCTCCGGTTTACGATCCACGCAACCTCTTCAACACGCCAGGGGCAGGGTCTAGTAACCCGTCAGGGGTCATAGCGCCCGGGTCTGGACCCCTTATTCAGCCACGAGTGATGGGGCTTCCCCAGGTGCCCCCTGCCCCGCCTCAGTATGTGCCAATACCCCCGGGTCATTATAATAACCCGCTGGAGAACATGGTCGCTGCGGCAGCACGGCTGGCGGCTCTCCCAGTTGACGGCGACTCTCCGACGGCTATTGAAACCCGCCGGGTCCGGGAACTCCTTCAGAAAGCACTGGCGCAGCAAGAGGCGTACTCCTACAGCCGGGACAGGATCCACTCGACCCCTCATCCAGGCCAGAGCCCGAGTTACAGCCGGCACATGGTCTCAGCAACCGGCTCAAGTAACGTCCGACGCCATGACCAGCCCCCCGGCCATGGCCCGGCTCATAATGGAGCCTTGTACGCAGCAGACCAGGACAAAGCGCGCCAAGAGGCGGAGCAAGTGCCTCAATTGACGGCTTACCAGACCCCCCCCCCCCGGCTTATCCGATGACGTCCGTTGATGTGGGTATCCCTACCAGGACCGGGGGTGTCCCTTGTTTAGTGCCAGCTATCCGTAATGAACGTCTACCTAAGGACTTCAAGGGCCCTAGGAAGGTGCCTAACTACACAGCTGACTTACAACCTGCAGCCTGGATTGAGAGATATGAGATGGCTATGGAGCTGCTGGAGGTCAGTGAGGCGGCCATGGCCAAGTATTTCACCATGATCTTAGATGGGACTGCCCACACTTGGTTGAAAGGGCTACCACCGAATTCCATTGGGTCTTGGGCTGAGCTGAAAGCCCGGTTCATCCAAAACTTCAAAGATACCTGTAGGCAGTCTATGTCAATTGTGGATTTGACTAACTGTAAGCAGCAGGAGGGTGAGTCCACGACACATTGGGTTCACCGGGTTAAGGAGATCATACACTCATCAGACAAGATGGATGCCGGCTCAGCGGTTTTAATGCTGGAGCAGAATTGTCATTTTGTGCCCCTGAAGATGAAACTCGGACGGCTTAAGCGCGACTGCAGTGATATGGGTACACTAATGGCAGCTCTTGTCAAGTACGCCGATTCTGATGGTACCAAGGATCCCCCTTCAGATGATGAAAGGACAGGGAAGGGAAAGAAGAACGGCAATGGCAAGGGTCCTCAATTTAACCCGGGGAACCAAGGAGGAGGCAAGCGCAAGGCAGATGGCAGCCTAGAGTTTGTGGCCAATGCCAGCGCACAAGGCAATAACCAGCGACGCAAGGGGAGGCCCCCTCCCCGAGGCGGCGGGTCAGGACCTTCACTGGAGCAACTGTTGAATGAGCCTTGTCCGAGGCACGGCTCTAGAGAGAAGCCAGCGACTCATCTGTGGAAGGATTGTGCAATCATGAAGGCCTTTAAAAACTACAATGGCCCGGGCGGCGGCTCAGGCGCCGGCGGCTTTCATAGCCCGGGGGGCGGCTCAAATTCTGGTCCTCAGAACGGTCAAGGGGGCTTTAATCAACAGTCTGCCCAGGGTCATCAACAGCAGCAGGGGGGTTATCAGACTAATCCAAAGCAGCTTAGCGGTGGACAGTATCATGTGTTTACCACTAGTTTGTGCAAGCGAGATCAGAAGCTTCACAAGAGGGCTGTGAATGCTGTTGAGCCGGCGGTCCCACGCTACTTGCGGTGGTCTGAGCAGCCTATAGTGTGGAGTAGGGAGGATCACCCTCCCCGGGTGGATAACCCGGGCCACTTGGCCCTAGTGGTGGCTCCTCAAGTGGGAGGATATAAGTTCACAAAGGTGCTCATGGATGGAGGCAGCAGCATCAACATCCTCTATTATGAGACTTTTCGCCGTATGGGGTTGGTTGATAAGAACCTCAGCCAGTCAAACACTATCTTCCATGGCGTGGTACCTAGTAAGTTGGCTTATCCAGTCGGCAAGATCGAATTGGAAGTGGCTTTTGGTGATGAGAACAACTACAGGGTGGAGAAATTGACCTTTGTGGTGGTCAAGATAAGAAGTCCATACCATGCTATATTTGGACGGCCGGCTTACGCCAAGTTCATGGCACGGCCGTGTTATGTGTACTTACAGCTCAAGATGCCGGGTCACAATGGGACCATTACGGTTCATGGCAGCCGGAAAGTGGCTCTGGAGTGTGAGGAAGGTGATGTGGCTTATGCAGAATCTGTTTGTGCTATAGAGGAGTTGAAGTTTTACAAGGACAATGTTGACCCAACAGATATGACCTCACTGAAAAAGCCGACTATGGAGAATGAACCGGCGATGAAATTTAAGTCGGCTGATGAAACTAAGCTTGTTGATTTTGTTCCAGGAGATTCATCTCAGCAGTTTAGCATCAGTGCCAATCTGGATCCAAAATAGGAAAGCGCGCTCATCGAGTTCATCCGTGAGAATAGGGACATCTTTGCATGGAAACCCTCTGACATGCCAGGTGTACCTAGAGAACTCGCTGAGCATACTCTCAATGTTGATCCGAAATTTAAGCCGGTCAGACAGTTCCTTCGGCGGTTTAATGAAGAGAGGCGGAAAGCTATTGGTGAAGAAGTGGCCCGGCTCTTGGCGGCTGGGTTTATCGTGGAAGTCTTTCACCCAGAGTGGTTAGCTAACCCGGTGCTCGTACTCAAGAAGAACGGCACCTGGCGAATGTGTGTGGACTACACGGACTTGAACAAGGCGTGTCCGGCTGATCCTTTTGCCCTCCCCCATATTAATCAAATCATTGATGCTACGGCAGGTTGTGCATGTTTAAGTTTCTTGGATGCTTATTCCGGTTATCATCAGATTAAGATGGCAGTTAAGGACCAGGAGAAGACGGCGTTCATCACTCCCTTTGGAGCCTTCTGCTATGTGTCTATGCCCTTTGGACTCAAGTGTGCACAGGCGACTTACCAGCGTTGTGTACAGAACTGTCTTCATAAGCAGATCGGGCGCAATGTTCACGCTTACGTGGACGATATTGTGGTTAAATCCATCAAAGAGGAAACCCAGATAGATGATTTAAGGGAAACCTTTGATAATCTCCGGGTCTATAAGATGATGCTTAACCCGGCCAAGTGTGTCTTTGGTGTTCCTGCAGGCAAGCTCTTGGGCTTCTTGGTTTCTGACAGAGGCATTGAGGCTAACCCGGAGAAGATCAAGGCCATCACCTCCCTGGCTAAGCCAGCGTGTATAAATGACGTTCAGTGCTTGGCGGGTCGCATCGCTGCTTTAAGCCGGTTTATAAGCCGTTTGGGTGAGAAGGCCATGCCCTTATATCAGTTGATGAAGAAAACTGATAACTTTGTCTGGAATGATGCAGCTAATACCGCCTTTGAGGATTTGAAGAAGCAGCTGGCAGAGCCCCCAGTCCTTGCTGCTCCGGTTGACAAGGAGCCCTTATTGCTGTATGTGGCGACAAACGCACGAGCCGTCAGTGTGGCTATTGTGGTGGAGCGCAAGGAGGAGGGTAAGGAGCATCCGGTTCAGCGGCCGGTTTATTATGTCAGCGAAGTGCTCATTGAGTCCAAGCAGCGGTACCCGCATTGGCAGAAGCTTGTGTATGGTGTGTTCATGGCGAGCCGGAAACTTAAGCATTATTTTCAGGGTCATCCCATCACTGTGGTCAGTTCTGCCCCTCTAGGTGATATCATTCAAAACAGAGAGGCCACAGGGAGAATTGCTAAGTGGGCTATAGAACTTGGACCTCATGGTCTCAAATATGTGCCACGCACTACTGTTAAATCTCAGGCCTTGGTGGATTTCATCAATGATTGGACAGAGTCACAAGTGCCTGAGCAAAAGCCGGATAACACATATTGGACTATTCACTTCGATGGGTCCAGGCAGTTGGAGAGCTCGGGGGCTGGCGTTGTATTGGCTTCCCCTAAAGGTGATAAGTTCCATTATGTGCTACAGTTGATGTTTCCTTGCACTAACAATGCGGCTGAGTATGAGGCCTTGCTCCACGGTCTTCGGATGGCTAAGGAGATGAGCTTGAGTCGGGTAAGGTGCTTTGGTGACTCGGACTTGGTGGCTCAACTAGTATCAGACAAGTGGGACTCTAAGGACCCTCTAATGGCGGCTTATCGCCGCGAAGTTGATGCCATTGCTGGGCACTTTCAGGGCTACCAAGTAGAGCACATTGATCGCAGGAAGAACGAGGCGGCTGATGCTCTGAGCCGGCTAGGCTCTCAGCGAAAGCTGGTGCCGCCTAACACTTTCCTGGACGTCCTGTATAGCCCTTCGGTTAAATTGCCGACGGAGGAAGACTTGGCCGTCCCTGACCCGGAGGCACGACTGGTGGCGGCTCTCCATATCATACCAGACTGGACAACGCCATATCTGGCTTACATGACCTGGGGCGAGTTGCCTGAGGATGACACTTTGGCCGGGCAAATAACCCGGCGGGCCAAGTCAATGATTGTTATCGATGGTGAGTTGCATCATCGCAGTGTTACAGGAGCATTTCAGCGTTGTGTTTCCCCTGAGGAAGGTCAAGAGATCTTGCGTGAGATCCATGAAGGGGATTGTGGCCATCACGCCGGCTCAAAGTCCCTTGTGGCCAAGGCTTTTCGTCATGGTTTTTATTGGTTGACGGCTCATGCTGATGCAGAGGACTTGGTCAGTAAATGTGATGGTTGCCAGAGGTTCTCACGACGGGCTCATGTGCCGGCTCAGGAGCTGAGGATGATCCCAATTACTTGGCCCTTTGCGGTCTGGGGGCTTGATATGGTTGGGCCTTTTAAAAGGTCCAAGGATAAGAAGACCCACCTCTTGGCGGCAGTTGATAAATTCACAAAGTGGGTGGAAGCTGTGCCAGTTAGCAAGTGCGATGCAGCCACGGCGGTTCAATTTATGAAAAAGGTGATTTTCCGCTTTGGTTTTCTGCACAGCATTATAGCTGACAATGGCACCAATCTCTCCAAAGGCGCCATGGAAGAGTTTTGTCAACGAGAGCATATCCGACTTGATGTTTCTTCAGTGGCTCATCCTCAATCCAATGGTCAATCTGAGAGAGCTAATCAGGAGATTCTGAAGGGCATCAAGCCCCGGCTTTTGGTCCCTTTGCAACGGACGCCGGGTTGTTGGGTGGAGGAGTTGCCCTCCGTCTTATGGAGCATCAATACTACTCCTAACAGGTCTACAGGCTTCACGCCTTTCTTCATGGTTTATGGAGCAGAAGCAGTCCTCCCCAGCGACATTCGTCACAACTCACCTCGCGTGGCGGCTTATGTTGAGACGGATAATGAACAGGCGCGCCAAGATGCTCTTGACTTGTTGGACGAACAGCGTGATGTGGCAGCAGCCCGGTCAGCGATTTACCAACAAGACCTGCGCTGTTATCATAGCCGCCGGGTCAAATCCTAGGTCTTCCAGGAAGGCGACCTTGTGCTCCGGCTGATCCAGGATCAAACAGATGCACACAAGTTATCCCCACCTTGGGAAGGGCCCTTTGTGGTCAGCAAGAACTTGCACAACGGGTCATATTATCTCATTGACATCCGGGAGCACAAAGATTCACGTAAGTCGGAGGAGGAGACCCGTCGGCCGTGGAACATAGCTCAGCTTCGGCCTTACTACACCTGAGCCACCGGCTCTCGTGGTGTACATATTTCTCTCAGCCATGTATATATTATGATAAGCAATAAAGCAGGACCTCTGTCCTTTTTCCTCCTCCAAATATGCACGTGTTGTTTTTATTACAGGATTACATGATGACTTAAAGGAGGATCCGGCTTATGATCGTATTCGAATCTAGCCATAAACAGTAAGGTCACTTGGGGGCTTCCTGTTCAAACATGGGTCGTATTCGAACCAAAGAGAACATAGCTGTCGATACCCATTTGATTGGCAAAGTACCGAGCTCATTGGGAGGTTGCCTTTGGTCACATTTGAATCATAGTTTAACCCCTCTGAGAACCGACGTGGATCGTATTCGAATCAGCGTCGTTAAACAATTCTTAAAGTCACTTGGGTACTTCCTGTTCAAACATGGGTCGTATTCGAACCAAAGAGAACATAGCTGTCGGTACCCTCTTGATTGGCATCGCCACACCCACTGGGGGCTATGTGACCGTATCCGAATCTTAGCTTAACCCCTTTGGCCCGGGTCTCTGGTCGTATTCGAACCGGAAGCCCCTAAGTTCCTCTACTTTATCACAAGTTTACTCTGATTATGTCAAGGTGTGTACGGCCGGGTCTCACTTTACCGGTTTAACTGGTTTACGGTGTTCGTTGAACGCCATGGGTGTCATTACGACAGGTAAATCAGAGTTAAGATACCAACGTTGTTACCCAGGTTATCTAAACCGGAAGTATGCTTACAGGCCGCTAAGAGTGTTATTACGGCTGTGTTAAGGATATCATGGAGGACCAGTCTTTTTTTATTCATATTCCGGGTTATTTATCCAAAACACCTGATTCTCAGGGCGGTAAGCCGCCTCGAGACTTGTGATTTGCCTTTTTATGCAGGATACTTAAGGGCACTTCTTTGAGGTTGAGAAAAACAAAGGGATGATTATGACCCAGAGAAATATCAAAGAGACAACTTCAAAAGACTTTCGCATTCAATACGTGCACGATGGCACGGTAGAGATGAACTGTTGCACCTACTCTATTACAAAATTCATCAAGTCTAAAAACGGTGGAGCATTGTTTGGTAAACCGCCAGCTGAGTCACGATGCCTGCTGAGTTGAAGTCTCCGGCTCGTTCCTACCCTCTCCTCCGGCTGATCCCAAAACCTCGAAGGTTGATGACTTCCAGTTGATGCCGCTGAGAGCCTCGAATTGGGCTTCCTCGTCAATTAAACCGGCCGGGTCAATCTCCGGGGCGAAAGTGTGCTGCCGAGCCGGCGGGATCAGGTTGAGTGCTTCGTAGCGAGGGGTTGGAATCCTCTGATTCTCCGCATCATAACCCGGCTGGTACTTGGTCAGGTCTGTGTCGTTCCCGATAAGGGTGGCCACCGGGCGTACTGCCTTCACGCAGGCTGCGAAATCCTTCTGATCGAAAGCTGAGCCGTCTTCCTTCAGGTTCGGATAACCCAGGGCGATGTCTGCCGGGTCTAGCTCCGGCAGGAATGCCTTGGCCCGGCTCAGCGCGGCGATTGCTCCGGCTCTCGCAGAGGCCCGTCGCAGCTCTTGGATCCGCTGAGGCAGAACGGCAAGCCGGCGCAGGACTTCGGCCAGGTGAGTCGGCACCTCGTTAGATAGGGCCACCATAGCTAGGGCACGCTGTGACCCGGTGTAGAGCTGTTCCACCATGGTATACACGGCCTTTAGCTTGGTGACCACACTCTGGTTGAGGTTGGCACTCCTGCGGCCTGTTTAACAGAATCAGATAAGCCGGCAGCAAGGATGAATAATGAGATATAAACATTCTAACATTGATGAAAGCCAGTGAGGCGACTTACCAAAGATGGCGGCCACCATTTGGGAAACTTGGCGCTTTAGGCCGGAGAGCTCGGCGGTCTTCTCAGAGAGAGCCTTCTCCGCCTGTTCTGCCCGGGTCACCAGTGCGGCCTTCTCTTCGGCCCAGGCTTTCCGCTCAACATCAAATTCTGTCTTCAGCTTCTCTTGAGCGGCGATGCTGGATACAAACTTGGCATTTGCCTTCCGGGTCTCCATCTCTTGCGTTTTCAGCCGGCTCTTGAGATCCGCAAGGTCCGCCTCTAGCTTCTTGCCAACAGCCTGCAGAAATTTCCGAGTTGTTAACAGTCATTATATAAGTCCCAAGGGCTTTCCAAGCAAAGACACTTGGCACTTGGGGGCTAATGCATATTGAACGTATCTATCTACATACTGCCGGCTCAATTGAGTAAGCCGGAACTTAAGTCTACAATATACTCAGTCATAAGTCGTCGGCTTGGGGGCTAGCATGGTACAGGTAACTTAGCAGTAAATAAGAGGACAAAAGGATGTTACCTCAGACTTCTGCTGGATCTGGGTCACCATGGCAACCTCGGCGTCCCGACTCTTGTGCACTTGGCTGATGTAGCCAGAGACGAGATCTCCAATGCTCAGGTTGGTGTAGTTGGAGAGATCCAGGTTCACCCGGTGGGGCTGCAGCAACTCCCCCTTGGCGGAGCACTTGGCCAGCACGGTAGGTCTCCCCGGCTCAACGAACTCCGTCCGGGTGATTACCACGTCTGGGTCGTCTGCTGGTGGAGCCCAGCTGCAGGCCTCCGGGTTAACAGAAGCTTCAGTTGTTGCCTTGGTAGTCGGGGCAGTGGCCTCAGGTGCCGTGTCCATTGGAGTGGTGGCTTCGGGGGCGGAGGCAGCTGGCGGCTCTTGGACTGTCACCGCCGGATCAGGCAGATCCGGCACTCCGGCTGACTTGGTTTTGTTCACCCTCTTGGTGAGCTTTGCTTGGGCACTGAAAGAACAACAAAGGTTAGTACAAAAAATATGAGTAAAGATCAGAGCAACATGAGATGATTATCGTTACCCGGGCGCGGTCTTGAAAGCCGGCAGGTTCGACTGCATGGAGTCGCCCGAAGAGGGGGAGGTCTCCTGATAATTGGAGTCAGAAGAGTTGAGTGGCTGACGGATAACACCCGCCAACGGGTGAAAAGGGTACAAGTGAGAAAAAACCTCAGTTCAACGCTTCCTTGTTGCGTCGGGTAACCCGGCAGAGAGATCGGTGTCCTTGTTGGTCCGGGTGTGACGCCGGCTTTCATGAACCTTTCACTTCAAAATAAATTGAGGGTCTTGGTAAGCTAAAGGATGTGAAAAGCTTACTTTCCGGGTTACCCTTCGGACTTTCAGCTGTAGCAAGGGCTCCGAGTCGGAGGAAAGTGACATTACCTCTTCAACCACCGGGTTACTGGCGCCGGTGTCATCCTGTCAATGAGCAAGTGTTGATAAGGCAGACAGCAACAAACAACAAATACGGCAAGAAATTAAAGGCTTGAGAGTTACCTCTGACTCGGAGCTGTCGCTTAATTGCATCAGCTCCGAAGCAGTAGGTCTGCTTCCTTTTTTGCGAGGGGCGGCTTTCTCGGCGGCTTTCTTCGCCTTCCTGGCCTTCTTGGCCGCCTCATGGTCATATTTGACCTGCCAGAACTTATCATCAGCCTGAGAAATACAATAATGAATTCTTAAAACGGTTCAGATGAAGGTTATATGCAGAAGAAGTTAAAAAGTTAAAGTCAGCGGCTTACCGCTGGGGCTGGGTTGGTCTTGCAGAAGGGGGCTAGCCCGGTCCTTCCGCAGTCTGCCAGGCTCTCGTTTAAAAGAGCCTTGGTCTCCTCCTCTGCAACGTCTTCTGGAAGATCGTTGCGGCTGTGTCTCTGCGGATCATCCTTCCGTCCTGTGTACTCGCACATTAAGCCGGGGCGGCGGCTCAATGGGATCACCCGCCATGAGATCCAGACCCGGACCAGGTCAATTCCATTCAGACCATTGCCCAGGAGAGCCTTGATCTTGTTGATAGTGGGGAGCAGAGGCTGGCGCTCCGCTTGGGTCAACTTGTCCGACAATGGGTGAGTCGGCTCCAGACGTGTTGGGCGAAAGCCGGGCAGCGGGCTTTCATCAGCCGGGGATGTATCTTGGCAGTAGAACCAAGTCATGTTCCGGTCCTTGGGGTGGCTCGGCGGCTCTGCGTAAGGGAAAAGACAGTCCCTACGTCACTGGATGGAGATGCCACCTAACTCCAGACTTGGTCCGTTGGCGCACTCATTCTGACGGTTTAAGTAAAAAAGCTCTCTAAAGAGCAGCAGACTAGGTTCTTCTCCAAGGTAAACCTCGCAGAAGACTTGAAAATTGCAGATGTTGGACACTGAGTTGGGTCCTATATCTTGAGGCCGCAAGTTGAAGAAGTTGAGCACGTCCCTAAAAAACTTTGAGCCGGGCGGTGCGAAGCCCCGGCTCATATGATCTGTGAAAATCACTACCTCCCCGTCCTTTGGTTGTGGTCTCTCTTCTGACGGGTCAGGGGCACGGTAGGACATGACTTCTTTCTTAGGCAGATATCCGGACTTAACAAAATTGGCTAGGGTCTCGTTGGTGACGTTGGACCTCATCCAGTTGCAAGTGATGGGAGCCTTGGGAGGCATGGTGAAAGTTGGCAGTCTATGACAAAAAGGAAAAATGTCCGGGTTAATTATAAGCCGGAGATCTACAGTTCAAAACTAAGGTGGCGGCTTATGAAGGGGACTAATGATATATACTCAGGTACAGTGGGTTATTTAAGCCGCAGGGGCATTCAGAATAAGTTGGTTATCTACGGCCTTACCACAGTTAAGCCGGAGGATTCTACGAAGCATGGTTTTCTTTAAGCCGGAGGATTCTACGGCGCGTGGTTCCTTTAAACCGGAATTGTAAGCCGCCAAGATTCAATGGTTGCAGTTTTTAATAAGTGTGGTAAAACAGGTTTCACATATTGCAGTAACTTTTTTGGATCAAAATGGTCGGGTGAAATGAAAATTTTCTAGACCTAGAAACAGACGAGCAGATGTTCTTGAGCTTGAACGAAGCCTTTATGCAGTAGAAAGAGATCTACGGGCATTTGAAATGAGTCCTAAACAACCACCGCACTAGTTCTATACAGGGCTAAAGATCAAACAAGGGCAGTAATTATGAGAACTACCGAAGCTTGCGGACAATGGCGAAGAACACGGACGAACTATTCGAACCTTACCGCAGATCTGTTCTAGCAGGGCAGAAGAGACTCACCGGAGCTGGAGAAGAGCGGAGGTTGCCGCCGTTTGTCTGGTCCGAGTCAGGGTGATGCAGCGGCCAAGTTGATGAAGACCAGGGGCGCGACGGCGGCGGCAGTAGCAGAGCTCGGGCGGAGGAGCGATGGCACGAGGAAGAAGATGGAGAGGAAGTGGCTGAGAGCCCGTCGGGCCGGCCTATTTATAAGGCAAGTTCATAAGTGGGCGCGAGATTCAAGGAGACCACGGCGTGGTTATCTCCCCCACGACGCCTCGATTTTCGGAATGACAGTAAAAGCAAAGATCCGTTGCGGATCTGGTGGAGTAAAAAACGGGCTTAATGGAAGATGACGTCACGGCGGATTATCCGGAGTCCAGAGGATGACGTCATGCCGGGTTATGGCCTTCACATAAATGGTAAGCCGGAGATTTTTTCTGTCGGCAGAGTTGAAGATTGACATGAGCCGGCTCAAATCAATCTGGGGCCTAATGTTGAGGATATAGACCTTAGAGTCACCCGCGAGGAGGGGCCGGGTTACTCGTATAGTCATTGCCAGAAGCCCGGAGCCAAGCTTGAAGACGATGGGCCAGAGATGGGCTAAGACCCGGATATGGCTTAAGGCCCGTAGTTACAATCATTATTATGGTAGAACTTGTAGTGTAAGGCCAGTATAGTTGAGAGTCCGAGCCGGACAATCTTATGAGCCGGCCGGGACTCTAAGGGCTGCTGGGCGTCAACCTCCCTATATAAAGGGACGACCCGGCAGTGGTTTAGGGGCGAGAACAATCTCATCGAGAGCCGGGCATAGCAGTTTAGCTCCCTGGTGATCGTAACCCTAATCAATACCACCTCAAACTGGACGTAGGCTTTTACCTTCACCGTAAGGGGCCGAACCAGTATAAACCCTCGTGTTCCTTGTCCCACAATAACCTCTTCAAGCTTCCTAGTTGCGATGGCTCCACGACTAAGTCCTAGCTTGAGGACATATGCCGTGACAATTCCACGACAACCCTCCTAGATCTGCTTCCACACCGCCGACAGCCATCGCTACCGCAGCACCATCAAATTCTCAGCACATGCGTACACGGCGCCGCACCAGAGGCGGTACTCTTTTGTATCTGCTCAACTTATTTATCGCAGCAAGAAAATAGATCGCCACTGCTTTACTCTGATTTCTTGTGTTGGTTGCGAAGTTGCCTTTGTCCGGTTTGCACCTTCAGATCCGCCATGGCACGCTCAACACTATACTCCCAATGCTTATGGTTTTCCCCTTTTATATTCCACACTAGTTAAATCACAGTAGACTAAGTTTCAAAATTGGGCCTGTCGATTTTTCAGAGCTTGCCGGAGTTCGCCGGTGCGAACGAAGGGGCTCGGGTCGTTGTGGGGCCTCGCCAAACAAAGAAAACTCGACACGGGTGGGGGTGGGGGTGGGGGTGGGGGTGGCGGAGGAACATAGGCGGCGGGGGCCGGTGGTCCGGCCGGCAGCCCGTGCGGTGTTCTGTATGGGAAGAATTAGAGACGAGGAAGAAGATGGGTTAGGAGACGTAGGATCTTCATCCAACCGCCTGAAATGGTCGAGAGACAGCTGGGAGTTGCATTCTTAATGCGCTCTGGTTCATCATGTGTGGGCACTGCACAACCAACATTTTATTATCCAAAATCTTCTTGCTCTTCTTTACCATGTTCCTCTTCCGTTCTTCTTTAGTATGTACTCTCTCCGTTCCTAAATACAAGTCATTGTATAGATTCCACCATGGACTACATATGGAGCAAAGTGAGTGAATCTACACTCTAAAATGTATATGGATACATCTGTATGTGATCCATAGTGGAAATCTCTACCAAGTCTTATATTTTGGAACGGAGGGAGTATGATACTGGTACAGTATGTTCCTTGTACTAAAGATGAGCTGGGACTTTTTTAGTGTAGAGGTCTATATGGCCGGTTGTGATGGACACTTTGTGCCTCTTTGATTCGTAGGATCTTGTAAACATAGGAATAGGATTTGTAGTCACCTGCCCACTTGAATCCTATAAGAATAGCAAGGAAATGCGGGGAGCTGTGTCACCTTTGAGAGTAACACTGATATTAACAGTACCACACCTTCACTTGAAGAGAGCTGGTATCCGGAGCCTTTCTATCCGTACCGGCAATACTAGCACATATATTCCAGCAAGTTCAACTTTGCTGATTTTACTCTGATGCTTACGGTTTTCCCCGTTATATCTACACTATGATCTGTGTAGCTGCTTTGTGTCGCACTAGCAGTAGTCCACTCTTGAAGCTAAACACTGCAATGACTTACAAAATTGGCGCCAAGGCATTGAGTGCCATTCTGGATGCAACGAAACTCATACGCTCCCCACCTGTTGATTCTTGTTCAGAATATGATCCTAATGACTCTTGTTCAAAATTGCCACATATAGAGAGACAGCATGGAATTGCATTTCTTTGGGCGCTGTGATTCATCATGAGTGGGCAACCAACATTGTATGCAATGAAGCGGAACCTCAAGAATATGCTTCCTCTTCTGTTCTTTAACATGTTCCTCTTTGTTTATTCTCTATTTAGTACGTACAGTATGTTCCTTGTCAGGAAGGGGCGCCGGGACATCAGCAGTCAACAGCTGATAGAGCTGGCCTGTACGTGATCGATAGGCTTTCAATTACTAGCGGCAATACAACATCGTATTTTCAAGCCAGTTCCACTTTCCGGATTTATATATCGTGGTTATGGTGTACCCCTGTTATGTACACTATGATCTGCCTAGTTGTTGTGTGCTCTTGTTATCATGGTTTGGCAATAAACTCTCTATATAGTATATTATGAACCTATCATCTGCCAACTATCCTTACTTCTAGAGCCTATTTTTTTGTGTACTTGTCCCTGATTATATAAATGCACGCACCATATTACAGCACACATGAGCTCTCTCATCAGAATCCAGTGATAGCACACAAGTGTTTACAGGGGCGCCCCTATATTAGAATATCATCTGGATTACAAAGATAATCTCACAACTATTTATGTTTTCATGGTTCTCAGATATTATACGCAACTACAGTGAATATCAGAATCCGCGCATCAGAAGAATATTGTGGAACAGTGCAATGACTTACAAAATTAGCACCAAGGCATTGAGTGCCATTCTGGAAGCAATGAAACTCATACGCTCCCCACCTGTTGATTCTTGTTCAGAATATCATCCTAATGACTATTCTAACCTCGAGGAGTCAAAGGCAGATGGCCTGTCCTGTTCACCCATCAAGGTGCCTGTTCTAATTTGGCAAGGTTTTATTGATTGCGCGTATCTTGCATATGTTGTCTTGCATTTCTTCTACTTTGTTGCACCGCCATCTGCTTAGTTTACTCATCATATAACTCGAGATGCCATGCCCATCCATTATCAATACATATTCCATCTGTCATCTACCATGTTTTTCCACTCAAATGCTGTTCTTGTGCATCAGACATCAAAAAGGAAGAGGGTGATTGCCGAACCTGAAGGAGCACCAGCAAAGTCCATGAAAAACGTGGTGGTGCCGGAGAAATCAGGCAGCGCCCCACTTATATTGGCTGTACAACCAGTGACACTAAACGTAGGACTGACTCCAGCAGACTGTACCCATACTTTACTAGCCACACCACAAGCCCCACCACACAGGACCTGCACTCCAGCAAAAGGTATACCGATTTCATTTGCCATAGCACCAGCTGTACCACAGAAAAATCCCACTCCAGCAAAAAGTACAGCAAGTCCACCGGCCGAAGACCTATCCCAACTGCAGAGACAGCCAATTCCTGCAGATTGGAACCCCATTCCATTTATTCCCAGTTTAAAAGAAAATGCTTTCAATGTTGTTAGGGACTACGTGCATATATTCCCATCATGGGAAGATTATAGTGAAGACAAACACCATTTTCACATCTTCCTGTCCAACTTACGTGTAAGTGCTATTATTCATGGTTATTATTTTCCTGTTTTCTGCTGGTCGAACACATCAATGATTTACATTACATTGTTGTAACTAGGCGAGGGTCAAACTGGATAGTCATGACAAGCAAAGCTTGCTTGTGCTTTTCAAGGAAGCATTGCAGCAGTATCGGTATTACCTGAGGAAATCACACTTTGATGGCAAGTCTATAAACGAATTTCCGGTGAAGTCTCCTGTGCTAAATTTAGAAGACATTGAGCGGAAAAACCTTGTTATGCACTGGTCTCGTTCCCAGGATGAGGTACTGTCTATGAAATCAAATGACAATTTGAACTTCTACTTTTCCGCATGTGCCTTACGGATCTTTTTTGCAGGAAATCTTCTCGAAGAAGAATTCCAGTTTGAAAAGAATGACAGGATATCGCAAATATGCTGCCCGCTGCTTTGCTGATGTTAGTACCTGTTGTCTTGTATCACTGTACTTGCATACATACCTTGTTCATTATGTGACAGCAGTATGCATGATAGCTTGCTTATCAATTGTTCACTCCAAATTATCTGATCTATATGAATGGTTACATTAGTGTAGAATATATCCAATGCCAATGATTTTTTTAGCTCTGCATTGTTCTTGTAAGTACATGCTGTCCTTTATCAGTGTACTTATATTGATAGGTAGTTGTTCATGTACCATCACTCTGCAGCTTATTTTCCTTTGCCCTCCATTTTCTACACATCAGATCTATATTTACTCTTACCATAAGGTTGGTACTGAAGAAGTTTAGTTGTGCATTGCTCTTGGCTGTGCCTTTTGCCTGTATCCCTGCACATACATTTATAGCTACTTGGTTATGTAGCATCACTCTTCATCTTATCTTAAATATTCTCCATTTTTTCGTATATTATCACATCTATATTTACTCTTAACAAAATATAGAATAAAGGCAATGCTTATGAAGAAGATTCTGTGGTAAACTTCTTGAATTGCCCCCCCATCATCATGGACAAGGGCTTTATAGAGCCTGTCTTCACCAGTAATGTAAGTTTGTCCTTCTCAAGCCTTCAAACTTTGTTGTGTATATTTGGTTAGGCATGACTGCAACAACTGTTTATTTTTGGTGTTTGCATCAAATTGCATGTTTAAAGTTTATTAGGTAGTTCATAAACAAAATTTTGTCCTTCTCAATTTAAGTTTTCAGTTGTACAAACAAGTTCCTTCTTCATACCATGTAAATTAAACTATACAGAGCAAGTGATCTTCTTTTGCACTGCATGTATGCTTTTGTTCTTCACCCGTAATCCAGTGGTGTGGTGAACCTACCCACTACAACACAATGTCATATTCTGCAATGTCTTAACTATGAACAATGTCATATCATTCTACTATTATTTAAACCGTCTCTTTATTTGCCAATCTGAAATGGGATAAATTGACAGCACACTAACCATTGATACTTATGAGTTCTTGATCTGTAATCCAGTGGTGTCGTGAAGCTGCCAACTCCTTCACAATGTCATTTCTTGCCATGTCTTGACCTGAACAATACCATATTGTGTTAATGCAATTTCAAACTGTGCCACTTTATTCGTTAGTAAGAAATGTGATGAATTGTCAACACTGATACTTTTATGTGCAAAACCTGTCATCTGTCTGCTTGTTTATCTTTCAGAGTGAGGAAGATATAAGTGTTGAACAAGCGCAGTCTCATCATCTTGCTCAGGTGGTTGCGCTGCAGCTCGCCAGCAGGGCTAACCTTTCTTGAACTCTATTGAAGTGCTGTCGGTTTTGTCGGCGTGTTTATTTGCACTGGTGACGATCTTTGATGCCCAGTGTATGTAATCTGTTGTCTGCTTGTGCTTTATTATCATAGTGGCGAACTTTGATGCCCAGTGGATGTAATATGCCGTAATTTCTTTATTGTATAGTCTAGGTTTTTTCTTATTCACGATGCTGCAGTTATTTTACTGTATATATATCTTGTCTTCGCAGTAAACCGGCCAAACCCTAAAATTATGGTACATAATCGGGCCGTCATGAATCATGATGTATGATCCGCATCATGGGCCTCGTCAAACTGGCCCACTAGTAGAGCCTTTAATAGGCCGAGTAACCCCCGACCCTCTTTTCGCAAGAAAACTCAATGGGCTTTTAGGAGGCTGAGAAGTAGGTTGGGCCTGAAACGTGCCGAACAGCTCACGGGCCGGCAGCAACCCGAAATGGACCCAGCCCATGATTGTGCGAATCAAATCACGGGCTTTTAACAGGCCAAAATTGTCTCGGTCCTTGTTTGGCTCAATCAGATATCGGCTACGAGCAGGCCGGATGCAAACAGGGTCGTAGTTAGGCCCAACTATATGACGGGTTTTTAACAGGCCGAAATTAATATAGGGCTGAAATGTTAAACGGGCCCTTAATAGGTCGAAACTAATATCAGGCTGAATTACAAAATGGGCCTTTAGCAAGTGGGCCCAAAAGCATAGCGTCCAGTTAACGGGCCCAATCTGATATGGTCCATAATTGAGGCCAAAGCCTCTTAAAGGGCCGGACCTGATCTGGGCCGTGATTTGGCCCAGAACGTGGGAGGCTTTTAACGGGCCGGATCTCATATGGGCCATTATTAGGACCGGAACGTGGCAGGCCATTAATGGACCGGATCAAATATGGGTCGTCATTTGGCCCAAAACATGGCAGCCAGTTAATGGGCCGGCCTACTAGGGTCCTCAAAATCTTGTGGGCCTACAGCTAGGCCGGCCCATTAGTGTCGGCGAAATCTCGTGGGCCTTTAGCTGGGCCGGCCCATTAGGATCCGCAAGAATTTTGTGGGCCTTTACCTGGGCCGGCCCATTATGGCACACAAAAATCTTGTGGGCCTTTACCTGGGCCGGCCCATTATGGCCCGCGAAATCTTGTGGGCCTTTAGCTGGGCCAGCCCATTATGGTCCGCAAAATCTCGTGGGCCTTTAGCTGGGCCGACCCATTATGGTCCGCAAAATCTTGTGGGCCTATAGTTGGGCCGGCCCATTTAAACTTGATGGGTCGTGCCACGTGTCGACGTATCATAGGCGCCTTCTGTCCAATGAGTGGATGACATCTGTCCCAACGATGAGCCGACACGTGTTTCCTCCAGCCAATGATGATTTTACACGTGGAAAATCCCCATTGCTCGTGGCTGTTAACGGGTTATCGGATCCAAAACCAGACGCGATAGCTTAACGGCGTTCCGTTACGGTGGATGCCACGTGTCGGTCACCCTTGACGAAAGCACTTCTGTGACGCGCGATTTATCGTCATGGAAGTGGACACTTCCGTGATGATAATTTTGGCAATGTCATGGAACACTTCTACGACAGCACAGGTATGACTATCTTGATTCTGTCATAAATTTGTCATGGATGTACATGCATGACAGAAAACGCGACCTACTGTGACAAACACGTATCATCACGGAAGTGTATTTTTTTTGTAGTGAAAGGAGGAGCACCTTCTGCGGGCGATGGCGGTGTCCAGGGGTGACCTGCGGCTGCTTTCCTGTTTCATTCCTGCAGCATGCATCAGGCCTCGTGGAGGCGTTAAAATTTCGTTTGATATTGTGAGAACAATATGCTTGTAATGTTTGCTTCGAGGTTTTGCGATTTTCTTCCTATCTGCTTTGTGTTCTGCATCGGTAGAGCCGGGCCCCACGCATACCTCAACCGCCGTTGGGCCGACCGGAGAGCAGGACGGACCAAGGAGTGAGGGGCTACGTGACCAGTTAGGCTCCTGAGTCACGATGCTCAAGAGTCCCCCTTGACGCGCAAACAGCTTATAGGGAGAGTACGCGAGGATAGGTTAATGTCCTACGTCGGCAGAGGCTGGCCCCGCGCATACCTCAACCGCCGTTGGGCCGACTGGAGACCAGGACGGACCAAGGAGTGAGGGGCTACGTGACCAGTTAGGCTCTTGACTCAAGGTGCTCAGGAGTCCCCCTTGACGTGCAAACAATCTCCATACGTTTGCCCTCGCCGAGGCTCGGCTCGGGAGGGGCGCGCGACGACCAGGTCGGGGGGACCTGGTTGGGTGGCGTACGCTTGGGCGTGGCCTCCCGAGGGGAGGCGTTGCGGTGCTGCCGAACACTGAGCTCTGGGATCCCTGAGGTTGGTACGGCCGTGAGGCCGCCCTCAGTTGTTTCTCACCAGCGCGGAGCATAGTGCTTCCGCTTGTGCACGGGCATAGCCGCTCCTTGACAGCGTCGACGGCCAGAGCGGAGCATGGTGCTTCCACTTGTGCGTGGGAGGGGGGCTCCCTCTGCGGAGAGCCCCCGGGGCATGTACAGCCCCGCCCTGACACGTGGCTTGCACGGCAGGGCTAGACGACATGTATCTGGGCACTCGTGCACGGGACTCACGAGGCCCTACCTCAAGGCAGGTTGCGCCTGGTCTTGGTGCTTGTTCGTTGTGCTGGTCCTGCGAGGTGGTCAGACAACCTGTGCCGAACGAATCTCCTGATGTTATCGCGTGAGAGGGCCGAGCACCAACGGCCCCAGGAGGTGACGTGAACGGGGCCGGCCCGCCAGACAGAGCTCAGTCGTTGGATTTATCGACGCTGTAGGGACGGGCCCGAGCACAGACACCGTGCCTAGCCTACTCACGGGAAGGATCCTGAAGAAAGACGGCCGGCGCACGGCTCCCATGATGGGTGACAATCGAGCAGGTAATAGTCATAGTTAGGTTAAGCATGGGAAGCGAACTAGCTTAGGTAAATGCAGTGAAGATACATGCCATTGGGTCAGGCCCGAGCGGCTTGGGGATGATGTAGCCCGAGGGGCGCCCCCAACAAGGTAGCTAAAGACATAAAAAGGGATACATGACACGGGGACGGACCCACGCGGCCTGGGAATGATGCAGCCCGAGGGGCGCTCCCAGCTAAATGAACTTGGAAAATGTCACCTCATTCTGTTGATGAAGAGATGTCGGGGCAGCTGAAGGTACGCGGCGAAGGGATCGCTCCTCACGAGCCACCGGGGCCCTGAGCCTCGGGAGGCTCTGAGGGTCCAGGCGGTTCCTTGAGGACCGTCTCCATCTTCGTCAGGGCGGCATGGTGCCTCGCCTCCTGAGCCGCCAGGATGCGCCACAAGTTGCGCTGGCAGGCAGACGCCATGCTCAGCAGGCCAAAAGGCATGCGAACGTAGCTACGGTGGACCCTCGCAGCGGCCCACGCGCGAAGGCCAGAAAGGCTCCTGAGATGTGGCCCTATTGAGCCCTGGAACGTCGATGCAGACGCGCAGCCCAGCATCCTCGCCTGGATGGGGAGCTGCGCCTGGTGAGCGGCGGTTGCCATGCAGGGGCCTTGTGTCTTGCAGTTCCTGATGAACTCCTGAGTGGTGGGCGCTCCTAGCCCTGTGTCCTCCTGAGGGAGACGTGCCGTGAAGCAGACCTCCAAGTGGTGCCCGAGCGCCTCCCTCGTGATGTTGGCAAGGTCTGAGGCCCTCCAGAAAAGAGCCCTCGAGCCCTGCCAGAGGAGGGCGCTGGGCGCGCCTTCCTATGCGATGGAGAGAGGCGCCCCTGGAGCGGGCGCTGATCCTGACGAGGCTCCAGCTGCGACGCCACCCTCCTGAGGTCCGGCACGGCGCAGCTGCTTCTTCTTCTTGGGAATGGCCTCTCGAGGGCCCTCGCCCTTGTTGTCGGGGTCGTCGATTGCTGCAACTTGAAAGGTACGCTCGAGGGAGCACACCGCGTCTCTTTCTTCACACGGGACCATGATGATTCTGTCGCTTCCTGGCATCTTGAGGATATTGTAGCCGTGATGGTCACTGCCATGAACTTGGCCAGGGCTGGAGACCCGAGGATGGCGTTGTATGGCAGATGGATGTGCGCGACGTCGAAGTCGACGAGCTCGGTGCGGTAGTTCTTGCGTTCTCCGAAGGTGACAGGGAGGCGGACCTGCCCTATCGGTGTGGTCGAGCCGTCGGTCACTCCTGAGAAAGGTTTGGTAGGATGAAGGTGGTCATACGGCACTTGGAGGTTGTCGAACATGTCGACGGACAGGACGTTGAGCCCTGCGCCGCCATCGATGAGGGTCTTGGTAACTTGCACGTTGCTGGTGACTGGTGAACAAAGCATCGGGAGGGCGCCAGGGGTGGCAGCGCACTTGAGCTGATCTGCCGAGCTGAAGGTGATGGCGCACTAGGACCACCTGAGCGGGCGCGTGGCCTCAAGCTTGGGGAGGACTGCATTCACTTCATGAGCAAACTATTTGAAGATACGCTGCAAGGCTGGGGCCTGAGCTCCGCCCAAGATGCAGGCGATAGCGCGCGGCTCCTGGAAGCCCCCAGCCCCCTCATCTTGATGGTGGTCGTCATTCCATTTTGGCGGTGGCGGCAGCGGGGGAAGACCAGTGTTGCCCTGAGGACGATCCTCATGAAGCTGGTCCCTCCAGGCGCCCTCGCGAGGCTGATCCTGCCAGCGGTCCTCACGAGGCCGGTCGCGCCACTCCTGGCACGGGCCACGGTCGTCCCAGCGCCCGCCACCATGTCCTCCTCCTCGGTCGTAGCCCCGGTCGCCGCGCTCGGGGCGTCGACTGAAGCGTCCCTCTTGAATGGCTCTGAGCTCTTGACAGTTGCTGGTGTTGTGGGTATTCAGGTTATAGAAGGCGCAGAACGGTCGGCTGCTCTTGGATGACTCGGGCTGGTCTCTGCCTCGCTTGGTGTCCGGCTCTGCGGCGAGCACAGCTGCTCCCTTGCGCTTCACGTCCTTGGCCTTGGCTTTCTTCTCCTCCGGGTCCGCAGCCGGCAGCTCGAGGAGGGAGAGGCGCCCTTCCTCAGCTCTTGCGCACTTGGTCGCCAGGTTGAACAACTCCTGAGATGTGCACAGCTCGTGGTGGATAGCGAGCTCTTCCTTCATCTTGACGTCGCGGACGCCATCAGAGAACACGGAGATGATGGCCTCGTCCGTCACCTTGGGGATCTTGGGACGAATGTTGTTGAAGCACTGGATGTACTTCTGGAGGGTCTCTCCTGGTTGTTGCTTGACGCGGCGCAGGTCACCCGCGCCCGGCGGGCGGTCGCACGTGCCCTGGAAGTTGGCGACGAAGCGGTCGCCCATCTCGTCCCAGGAGGAGATCGAGCCTGGAGGCAGGTTCAGGAGCCACGAACAGGCGCCGTCCTTGAGCGCCATGGGGAACTAGTTCGCCATGACTTTCTCGTCACCATTGGCCACCTCGATGCTCAGCTCGTAGAGCTGCAGGAACTCCGTAGGGTCGGGGGTGCCTTCGTAGCGAGGAGGCGGATCTTGTTGGAACTTGCCCGGCCAGGCGACGCTACGCAGCTCGGGGGTGAAGGCGCGGCAGCCGGCCGTGGTCGCGGGAGCCCGTCTTGGAGGTGGAGCTTGGTCTTGACGCTCACGTGCCGCCACTGCAAGCGGCGCGGGGCCCTGCCGCGGCAGACGATCCTGGCGCGGCGGTGCGAGGAGGATCTCAAAAACAGGGATCGCAAAAATGTGTCAATAATGACAATGCTGGGCGAAAAGGCTAACAAAAAAATGATCGGTAGTAGTCCGGTCGCACCCGTGGTGGAGCGTTCTCTTGCGGTCGAGGGACTTCTTGGCAGCTTCTTTCTTCACGTGCGGGCGCTGGACGCGGCGGGTCGCGTCGTGGAGCCGCGCGCCTTGGCACCAGGGTGCCATCTTGGGGCAGAGGTGGTGGAGGCGTTCCATGAGCTACGTCGCCTGTAGCTGGCAGAGGGTGAGGCGGATAGAGGGACGGCGTAGGGGAGCCCCCTGCGGCGCGGACGAGCTCGGTGGTGCGGTCGAGCTAGTCCTCATAGAGGTCGTCGACCGGGCAGTAGCGCAGGAGCTCATGCCCCATGAGGAGCGCGGCCCGTGCGTCCATGAGAGCGCGATGAGCGTGGGACGAGGAACCGGTCGGGGTCAGCGATGGAGTGGCGGTGCGGCCGTCCCGCCGAACCGAGGGGTGCAGCGAGGACGCCTGCTGCTCGTTCCCCGCCAGGCCGGTGGCGGCGTTGCGGCAGGAGACAGAGAACGACGAGGTGTCCCACAGACAGGAGCCGTCTGAGCGACGCGGGTGGCTAGGGCAGCCCAACGCTCAGCACTAGCACGGCGAGCGTCCGCCAGGGAGACGACAGAGCAACTGGACGTGGAGTGACGGAAAGGGAGCTCCGGTGCACCCCTACCTGGCGTGCCAAATGTCAGATCACGGGTTCTGGCAAAACCCTCAAGGTTCGAACACTGGGGTGCGCGCGAAGACTTCCTCCCTACCGATCCACGCCATAGCTCGCTATGATCTCATGGACGAACTCGACGAACTCACAACACAAAAGGCACAAGATTTATATTGGTTCGGGCCACCGTTGTGGTGTAATACCCTACTCCAGTGTGGTGGTGGTTGATTGCCTCTTAGGCTGATGATGAACAGTACAAGGGGAAGAACAGCCTCCTGAGGTTGAGGTGTTCTTGTGCCTGGCCAACTTGTATGGGTGAGGATGGAGGATGGGATCGATCCCTCCCCTACTGGGGTGGCTAGTTCTACTTATATAGGCCCTAGTCCTCTCCCCAAATATTGAGCGGGAAGGGAGCCAACAACGGCCAATTTGAAAGGGGACAGCTAGTACAGCTTATCCTCACAAAAGCGGTCTTCGCCTGCAAAAGGCTCTGGTGGTGACGCCGCCTTGGGCTCCATGGTGACCTCCGTCTTGCTGGTCTTGGTCACGTTGAACTGATATGGAAACCTTTGCTTGATGCCTCGGTACTCCGCGCCTGCGCTTGCCTCCTTAGCACCAAAGAGGAAACAAGGACACTGCGCGCGCTGGCGCCCGCCTGATCTTGATCGTCATGCCTCACGTCACGAGCACCTCGCGAGGTTTGCCCGGCCTTGATCTCTCTGCTGCTAGCGAGGCAACCTGGTGAGGCCGCTCCTGAGGAGGGCTTGTGTCGTCCGCCTCGTGAGGCTTGGCCCCTCGCGAGGGTCTTGAATGCCTTGTTGAAGAAGATGGGCCGTACAGGCCTGCTACACAGGCACCCCGTGCGCCGCAGGCATGCTAGGCTGGGGACCCCCATTCCCAGAACGCCGACACCGGCTGGCGACTCAGGAAACTGAGACCCGGAAGGATGGGTCAAAATTCCAGTTTAGCATGGCTAAGTCGGAAAAACTGAAGACCCAGCTTTGAGGTAGAGAAAAATACTTGGGCGGATGAAAAGACGGTTTTAACGCAACGTGCTGAGAAGGCAGAAGCAGCGCTTCAAGAGGTGACCACTGAGCTCACCGGTTTAAAACGCCGTGTAACTCAGATGGTTTTAGCTATCTTTGGTGAGCCGCCTTGCCAATCATCAAAAATGACTTATTATTTTGATCACATAACCCGCCATTTAATCATTATGTGATATATCCAGGCCCCAGGAGCAGCAATCTCAATCAAGACATGCTTGGGAAGCTTAAAGCTGTCTACACCCTTGTCGAGCAGCTGTACACCGGGACTCAATGTGCATTAGCCGCCATTTCGCCAACAGGTCAAGCACCAACTATGCTGATAGATGTTTTGATGAAACTCTCTGTCCTTCCTGTAAGATTTGATGAGATAAAGCAATCATCTGCAAGAGTCGGCGCTGTGACAGCTTTGAGCCAGGCCAAGGCATGGGTACCAGAGCTTAACCTGTCTGAGGTAGCTACTGGTTACCCAAGCTTGAAAGAAGATGGTACACCTTTTGATCAGAAAGACTTCTCAGCTTGCGTAAAGGAAATTCGTCCAATGGCCACTCTGATTGCTAATGACTTGGATCTTTCCAACTACCATCCGGCTTATAACCAGGAGAACCAAAAGATGAGACCCCGACTTACAAAGTGATGGACTTAATCCCGCCAATCCGTCAGCACACCTTTGCTCCTCAAGTCGATCGGTCTGAGCTTATAGATGATGAGCTAAATTTGAAGCTTTATCTGGCATCGATTGGTCATCACCAACTTTTCACACGGCGGAGGAAGACGAAGAGCCGGCAAAGGATGATGCGGACGACTCCGAGCAGCAAGGCCAAGAAGACTGAACCGCCGTGCGGTTCTAAACACTTGATCTTTTGAAAAACACTTTGATCTCATTCTGCCCATGGAGGCATGTAATAGCGTGGTAAAAACTTTGAGTCTGTCGTGCCGTCGTGCACGTTCTGCTTTGCATGAGACTGTTGATCTGCCAATTAAATATCGGCCACTAATGCTTATACTATCAGCTTTTTGAGTCTGTTCCTGTATGCAAAACAGATCACAAGTGTCCCACGGCTTACCGTGGGACGGGTCATAATGCCAAATACATAATCACTGGCAACTAAAATAGCTCATAACTAAGACTGGCTCAATTATAACAAAATATGTCATACCTGTGATATTTGATCACACTGTTGGTTTACCAAACCAGTACAGTAAGGGTGATAGCCCAAAACTTGAGCACTGGTAATTATCATATATTGCCGACTTAAAGCCAGGCCGGGTTAATAAACACAGGATATTCTTTTATCTCATACTAGCGACTTATAGTCAACAGCCAGGCCGGGTTAATAAACACCAGATATTATTTTATCTCATACTTGGGACTTATAGTCAAAAGCCAGGCCGGGTTCATTAACACCGGTGAATTATAATCATAAAGCATTATAAGCCTCATCAAATAAACCTCAAAAAATCTATCGAATAAAACAAACAAAAGCGAGGCTTTTCATGGGCTGCCAGGCCAAAAATCGAGTGCTTTCACAGGCCGCACAGCCACTGAGTTAAATCTATTTACAAACCTTATAAGATGGACCTCACAGAACCAATCGTCGTTTTAACTTTGACAAGTTCAGTGTCTACATAAGATTGACTTGTCAGACGTTCGGCGGGTCATTCCAGGATTACCTGGGCGGGGTGGCTTACTAAAAAAGGCAGGATACCCCGGGGTTTTAGGTGAATACACCTGGCTTCCAAGCCTGGCTTTTAAGCCTATTACAAGGCTTATAAAAACTCTTTGTTCTTTAGAACAAAAGAGCCCCCAAGCAATATTTTTGAGCTGTGCTCAATGGGCGCCTATGTTTGAGTTGTGCTTTGGCAACAGACTCCCTTTGGTCCCTTTTAACCTGGGCAGCAAGCCTCCAAGTTTTTTTTACAATTGGCTTTTAAGGCGGTTGAAAGGGTAATCATAACTTCGCCCATAAGCCGGAAGCCCCCAAGTAAAAACAGACTCATTAAGGAAAAAACGACAGAGGCCCTGCTTTAGCAGGGATGCCGGTTTATTATATTGGTCATAATATATACATTATCAAACATTTGTACATCAGAAGGCCATTGGCTCAAGTGTAGTAAGGCCAAAGATGAGCAATATTCCACGGCCGGTGGGTCTCCTCCTCCGACTTACGTTAGTCTTTGTGCTCTCGAACATCGATAAGGTAGTATGACCCATTGTTGAGATTCTTACTGACCACAAAAGGTCCTTCCCAAGGTGGGGACAACTTGTGCATATTGCTCTGATCCCGAATGGGCCGGAGCACCAGATCGCCTTCTTGAAAAGTCCTAGATTTAATCTGGCGGCTGTGGTAACGGCGCAGATCTTGCTGGTAAATCGCCGAACGAGCCGCCGCATTGTCACGCTTCTCATCTAACAGGTCAAGTGCTTCCTGATGTGCTTTTTCATTCTCAGCTTCAACATAAGCTGCCACACGAGGTGAGTCGTGACGGATGTCACTAGGGAGAACCGCATCTGCTCCTAGACCATGATGAAAGGTGTATAACCCGTAGACCTGTTGGGGGTGGTGTTAATGCTCCATAACACAGAAGGTAACTCCTCCACCCAACAACCCGGCGTCCTCTGCAAGGGAACGATAAGTCGGGGCTTGATACCTCTTAGGATCTCTTGATTCGCTCTCTCAGCTTGACCATTGGATTGGGGTTGAGCCACAGATGATACATCAAGCCGGATATGCTCATGTTGGCAAAATTATTTCATAGCACCCTTGGAGAGATTAGTGCCATTATCTATTATAATGCTGTGTGGAAAACCAAAACAGAAGATCACCTTCTTCATGAATTGAACCACCGTGGCTGCATCACACTTACAGACCGGCTCTGCCTCTACCCACTTAGTGAACTTATCAACCGCCACCAAAAGGTGGCTATTCTTATCCTTGGACCTCTTAAAAGGTCCAACCATATCGAGCCCCCAAGTTGCAAACGGCCAAGTGATTGGGATCATCCTCGGCTTCTGAGCCGGAACATGAACCCGGCATGAAAATTTCTGACAGTCGTCACATTTTCTGACCTAGTCCTTAGCATCAGCATGAGCCGTCAGTGTCAGGACCCCGATTCTAGGTCACACTGATCTAGCCCGTGACACCTCATATCACTTTGCGACCTCACGCACGGTATTCCCATGGGTGTCGCCTTACCATGGCCCGGGACCGTTTGCGCCTTTTGGCTCACGTATATGATGGTGTCGCTAGCATCCATATGACAGAGAACCCGGGCCGACATGACTAGTCGTGAACCCAAAGTGGCACTAACTTACGGGGACAGGCATACATGCATCAACATCGAGCATGTCGGTCAGCAGCGTGCGAATCCGGGCTATAGCACTGGGCTAACAGGACTCCGGGAACCCGAGCTGTAGCAGGCTAGGCAGGACTCCGGATGTCACCGCATCACATTTCCCTGAAGGGACAGACACAGGAAAGAAGTGAATCACATGCCGGCCAGTCAAGTGTTCCGGAGCAGTAGTGCTAGGCTAGCAGGACTCCGGTGAACCGAGCTGTAGCGGACTACTATGGCTCACGGAAGCACAAGACTACATTTCCCCATAAGAGAGGCTACCAAGGATAAACAACTAGGTTGTCGGATCCCACACATACCAAGCATTTCAACCATACACACAATATGCTCGATATGTGCAAATACAAAATGGCATCACAACATAACTCTATGACTCAAGTATTTATTCATCATGCTCCGAGGAGCCAAGTATTACAAGCATGAGTCTCATGACCCCAACATACAAAGCATACAAACAACAAGCACATGCTGAAGCTTAACTTGTCTGAGTACAGACAACTACAAATGAAGAAGGCTGAGAAGCCTGACTATCTACAAGACCCTGCAGAGGGCACAAGATCGTAGCTGAGGTAACAAGCTAAACGTCGAAGTCCATGCGGAACTACTAGCGAGACTGACGTCTCTCTGCAAAAACATAAAATAGGCAAACGTGAGTACAAATGTACCGAGCAAGACTTACATAAGAACTAACTACATATGCATCGGTATCAACAAAGGGAGTAGTGGACTTTAACTGCAGCAAGCCAGCTTTGACTCAGTGGCTATCCTGAACTACGACTGCAAGCAACTCTTTTGAGGTGGCGCACACGAGTCCACATATTCACCAATCAATACACCACTATGGATCCGCTCCCGTCTACCTACGAGAACGCCATCCATAGCACTCACGCTTATCTTGCGCATTTTAGAGTATCCACTTCAAGTTATCTATGAACTATACAGGCAACCAAGTAGTCCTTTACCGCGGACGTGGCTATTCGAATAGATGATGTTAACCCTACAGGGGTGTACTTCTTCCCACACGCTCTCACCACTTATCGCCGTTTACATGACATGTACTCGGCAACCTTCAAGCAAAAGCCCAGCGAGGGTGTCGGCCACGGCCTACCTAAACACTCAGGTCTCTAGTCCAGGTTTATCGCCTATTCAGGTTCCATCCGCAGGGAGTCCGGCCGAGGTTTCCACATATGGCCCCAAACGATGTGTACAGAGTTCCTAGACACCAAACGGGCGCCCGGCATGCCCGGCCACGTGCCTACCGCATCACAGCCCACCCCTCGGGTCAGCGCTGCGCACGGCCTCCAGCATACTACAAAAACCAGAAACTACTTGCAACTCCTGGACAGAGGACAAGGGTGGATAAGAAGCCGAGAGGGTCCATTTGTTTCGGGCCCAATGCATAGTAGTAGCTGAATCTTAAATCACACATACAGATCTCAGTGCTTAAGGATGGTTCCAATGAAACAACCCACCATGTACTCCTACATGGCCTCTCATTGATACCTTTACCAAATCGTGTTCACACACTTAGCTCACACCCAGTAGGACATGTTCATCACCATTCCAATTCATCCCCGGTGAATCAGACCTGACTCAACTGTAAGCAGTAGAAGGCATGAAAAACAAGCATGAATGAGTAGGCACATCAGGGCTCAAAAAACTCCTACTCATGCTAGTGGGTTTCATCTATTTACTGTGGCAATGACAGGTCATGCGGAGGAAAAGGGGTTCAACTACCGCAGCATGTAACAGTTGAATCATTGTTGTCCTAATGCAGTAAAAGAGAGCAGGAGCGAGAGAGTGGGATTGTATCGGAATGAGCAAGGGGGTTTTGCTTGCCTCGCACTTCTGAAGATGATATAGCTCTTCATCGGTGTCATCGAACTCATCATCGGAACATACGTCTACCGAGGGGGAACAACCACCGGCAAACACAGAAAGAACACAATCAATGCAATGCACAATATGATGCATGAATATGACATGGCAAAATGAGTGTGTTGGGCTAATGCATCTATAACCAGGGTGGTTTGAGCTCTTTTGAATCAAAGATTCAAATACAAACTCAAGTTATGGGTTTATAAAGTGCATTAACATGTTTTCAGCTAAACAGCAAGTTTAAGTTGCTCTAACATGCATGAAACCAGTACAGATGGATAGATTGGATTTTTTTGATAATTTTTCATATATAATTTGTCTCATTAGGAGTGACGGTTAAATTTCTATGATTTTTCAAAGTTTGCAACATTTTCTGAAATTTCCAAATCATTTTTTAATTAGAATTATTCCAGAAAATGCTTACTGGGTCAGCTCTAGGTCACGCTAATGTCAGCTGGTCAACAGGGTCGGTCCTGATCAAACCTGACCCGTGGGGTCCACTGGACAGTGAGACAGTGCTGGTTAGGTCACTGACAGGTGGGGCCGGTCAAAGGCTACGTCAGCAAAGTCAACACTGCCGCGTGGGGCCACTGTGATTAGCTAAACTAAAAAGCAAATTAACTATGGTTAATTTATGTCACGGGGCCCACTTGTAAGTGGGTCAGGGGGTTAAATTAGAGGCGTCATTAGCAGCTAACGACATAGCCACGTCAACCCGCCGGCGTTTAGCCGCCGGTGACACAAACCGCAGCGGAGATGCGTCGTGTTCGCGCTACAGGGCACCGTTTAGGGCGCGGTTGGGTTCTACGTCGAGCTAGAAGTGCACCACATCCAGTGGTGCAGGCGGTTGGGTGCAGGGAGGCCGGGAACGACGGCGACGACGACAACCGCGGTGGCCGGAGTTCGGACCTCGGCGAAAACGGCGTTGCGGCGCACGGTAGGAGCAACGGGTGAGTGCTCTAGACTCCTGATGGCGTGCTGCGCATGTTGCAGTGCTCGGTTGCGGGTTCCCGTAGGTGTGGCTGCAGTGGCGACAAGGTTGTGCGGCGGCAAGCTTCGGGCACGGCGGTCGGCGGGGCTAGAGGAAGAAAACGATGGCGGGGAGAGAGGGGTTCGGTAGAGGAGCTCACGGCGAGGTCGATGAGTAGCTCAGCGTGCTCGGGGACGCTCGGGGGTCGGCAAATCGAATGACGGTGTTCGTCAGAGCAGACGAGGAAGATGGCAACGGCGACGATGCTGCAGGGCATCCGTGGGCACATTCTTCGGCTTGGAGCTTCACGGCATCGAGGCGGAGCTAGAGGTCACAACCATGGGGCAAGGGGACGGCGGTGGGCGCCGTGCTTTGCGGCGGCGGGCACCTGCTGGTTTGGGCGGCCGTGAGAGAGAGAGCAGAGGAGAGGAGGGCCACGGGAGAGAGTGAGAGAGTCCATGGGGTTGCGTGGCGACGCGGGAGAGATCGAGGGCGACGGGGATGCAGGCAGGCAGGGTGGAGGTGGCCGGGGCGCGTGCCGGTGCGCTGCGGCCACGCGCTCTGCCTACTGGCCTGGGAGGAAGACGACAGGTTGGAGGAGGTGGGCTGGGTCGAATCTGCTGGGCCACCAGGTAAGTGGACCTCAGGTAAGTCTCTGCTTCCTTTTTTTATTTCTTTTTGTTTTCTATTTTGCTATTGCTTTAGGGCTTTATTAAAAATACCTGAACAGAACCAAAAATCATGAAACCGCTCAATGCTACTGTCTGGAATATAACCAACAGCAAACATTTAAGTTTAAGATTATTTGGACACTTAAAATATTTTGTAGCATTTAAATGCCCAAATGCAAATAGAGTATGATTTAATCCAGTGACCCAACGATGTCCTAGAAAATTGTGCACCATTTTTGTCAGAGGTTCTAGACCAAGGCAAAGATGATGAACATTTTAGAAGGGCATTTCAGGTTCATTGAAAAGGATTTTAGTAAACCCTAGTTGTTTTCAGGGGGAGTGCTGGGGGTTCTGTCATCCCCATTTCAACTTTCTGTGAAAAGTAAACATGATGCAACACCAGATGCTAGCACTAGGCCTTACTAGAACTAGGGATGTGACAACTCACCCCTACTAAACAAGAATCTCGTCCCGAGATTCAGGCGTAGGGTAAGATGACAGAGGGACACCAGCTAACACAATCTTCACAATCCAGATGTCTTTCTCGAGGATGTTGATTCATTGCATCACCTTGATCTCGATGTCTTGCTTTGAGAATTACACCCAACATGATGACGACAGAAAGAAACTCTACCAGAATAGATCTCCTCGAAGGTCGAGCACTCAGGATCAACTCATGGAGTGAGACGTTGAAACATCTCTTGAGCTGAGACACAAAACACACATCGAGGGCAATGGCAAAAGGTATCTGACAACGGTTCGATTGGGTAGGCAAAATACCATGCTTAAGATGATGGTGCATGGTTTCAAGATAGCGAGGAAATAATTGCCATGATTCCATAACGGGACATCTTGGGGGAGGTGACTCATAGAAATATTCCCTTGAGTGGCAAAAAGAATTACTTTTGATAGAGAAATCATTGAAAGTCTCTAAACCAGCCCAAGGAAAATCACAAACGATCGTTTGAAGGAGTTCGGAGAAACGGCATACTCAGTTTGGAAAGAAAACTAGAGTTATAAGACAACCCAGCAAACGGAAAGCACATTCCAGATGATGCCGATGATATAACCCAGTGACTAAGCGACCTCTCAACAACTTGAGCATTTCCTTAATCATCAAGGTCTTACCAATACCCGTGTCAAGGATCCTGGCAACACAACATACTACCATGATGAAGAGTGATGGACGATGCAGATGCAAAGGGAGATAACACCTTCTCAGACTTCTCCTTAGCGAGGCCAAGGAAACAAAATCTGTTGATCGACCGAGAGACATTTAGCACTCTTCTTCTAATGTTCTCCTTGATGTGCTAGCGTAACCCATTCATTGATATGGTTTGATATCTAGAACATCGGGTAAAAAGGCCGGACTTCGGGAACACAAAAATCCATAAGGAACACTAGAGAAGTAAATCCTACGAAATCCTTATGGAAAGGTGGCCAACTTTCTCAATCAAGATACTACAATAATGGGTCTTTCGGCTGGGTGTGTTGGTCACGATATCCACTTTATAGGGTTATAGAGAGACCATTATTATAGTTCTTGGGAAACGTTCCAACCATCATATCTGCCTGAGATTCAGATCTGGTTGGTGTCAAGATATTCCAGACACATCAAGTCTAGAAAGGAAAATGAAAGTTCACAACACAAATCGACGAGATGGCGTTGCGAGATTCTCGGGGAGTGAACTACGATAGCAAGCTCCAAAACATGAGCTGGTTCTGCTACATACATGTGAACACGTTGTCCAAGACAAGCATGACCACATAGTAGTCTTACAACGAAACACTACCGAGTTCAGGTGGGGAACCATCATCGAGGATAACGGAGTCCTAACATAAGTCATGATTCTTAAGAAGGAACTTCTTCTCCTTGAACAAATCAATAAGTGGCTTGAGGTGTAAGGAATTACACATGGAGTGGAGGTAGCGAGCCTATCAAACCATGGAATACTTCGCACATGCATGACTGACTTGGGATGATTCCGGAGAAAGCAAAAAACAATCTTTCTCAAATCCACGGCAGCAACTTGCACCTAATGCACATGAACTTGGATAAAGTCACTTCTTACACCAAACATGTATTTCATGAACGGGACATGAAGATAATGCTTACAAAAGTTTCCAACACTAGCTTGATGTTCAACATGAATCATGGGGGAGACAAAATGCTGCTGATGGGCTCAACAGCAACTCATCGGAATTTCCATATCACTGGACTTCCACCATCATGTGAACACGGTGATAGCATTGGTCAGACCAAAAGATGTAATGGTGTATGCTCGAGGGATCAACCACGGGTAAGACAACATTACGGGCATCGTTGGTTCTGATTTTACTTGACGATAGCCCATACTCAAGTCAAAGTTTTGACAAGATAATAGATCCAACAACTGATCACGAGGACCAATCGATGGAGATATCATCTTTCTTCAACACACACACACACACACACACACCAAAAGATATCCCTTAACATGAACTAAGTCAGACAAGCTTTTATCTTCCAACTCTCGAAATTGTTGTTTGGCTTAACCAACTAGCTCAGGGGTATCCAACACAGATTCTTGGAGAATGGGTGGTTTGGAGGAAAACCAACATGATCACGAACTCAACATAGCGGTTAGGTGAGAACCTGGTAATACTTCTGAGAAGATATTCGGAAAATCACGAACCACCTATATGTTACTAAGCTCGAGAACAATCTTGCTTTTCAAAGCAATATGATATGATCAAATCAGCAAGGGATTGAATAATCCTAACTCATTGATCGAAGAGTGCACCAGAAATAAGGACTAGGTAGCACAATCTATCTTAGAATGATGATTCAACAACCAACACGCTAAGAACGAGAATATTTTCCATTTACTACCAAGCATCTAGTTGCTAGGAGTATTAATTTCACACATCACGGTTCACTTGTCGGTATTCCGGTTGCAACAACACGGGATCGAGGAATGAACAATGATAGCGAGAAGTATCACTGCGTCAAGAATTCATAAGAGGTGGTGCAATTCTCATGGCATTCTTGACATAAAGATGGTAACACTCCAAGGTAGAATAGAGCAAAAGCTGGGTTGGCATTTTGTTCCACGGAATACAACTACTTTGACCCAATCCTGGATATGGATGAGGTACTGGAGTTTGTTTCTTCTAGTCATTCCGGAATAGAATGACTCGACGGACCACAAGAATAAAAAGGCATCAATGAGCACGAATGCACAACTACTCCTGACTATCAATTGATAGACGGGGGGTCAGAATACAACTAAAGAGAGACAACTCAAAGGGGCATATATCTTTCTGAGTTGTGGATGCATAGATTAGTATGTCGAGCAAAGCTCAACATTTCTTCCAGATAACCCATGCAGAAAGGTAGAACTCGCAGATTCACAATGTAGAATGGAGAACTCGTCGAGAGCACTCTTGTTGTGATCTTTTGGTTCAACGAGGAACTTCTGCCAAGGATGGTTCATGGTATTTGGAAGAATGATATACCACGGACCTCGAGGACTATCGCAAAGGTTACTAATATCCTAAAGGTACGAGCAACACTATCAACACGAGGTAAGTAGAGTGAATCTTGGGTCAAGAACCCAAGAGTAGAATACCTACTACTAAATGGCATCACGAGATGCTTTCAAGAATGGTGGCCAGAATCATCACACCAGGAACACAAAACATGGCTAGATTACTAGGTGACTCCCTAAAACAGCTAGGGTCATAATAATAGCTCCAACATATATACCGAGGCAATAGAGTACCTCAACGCACCGGTTAGTTTGGTTGAACTGGCCCAAAGGGACATTGGGGACGTAAATATGGGATTTGCAAATGCATCAGACTATTTAGAAACCTGGGATGACTCGGACAGCATAACGGCCGCAAATGCTCAAAAAGATTTGAGACATCCTGCAAAATAGTGGCATGACCACTCAGCATCAAGGTTCTGAGGCCAGCTACGAACATACGGAAATAGTAGAAACTGAACTGAAACTTGAATCCATCAATCCTATAAGTCTATGGATTAGTAACACGTCATCCTAATAGAAAGACGAGAAGCCTAGTTCTTATTCCCCTTAGAAAACAAGAGGCTGACTCAGATCAGAAGGGCATAAGGTATGAAAGTGCGTTATATCGACTAGAGGGGGGGTGAATAGGCGATTTTTATAAATTCTTCACTGAGGAATTTGTGGGTGAGGAAATTCCTTAGCGAAGAACTACTTGCAGCGGAATAAGTACTCAAAAGTATGCATAGCAGAACACAAGCATAGTCATATGATGAAATGAAAACAAGCACAGAGTACAGAAAGCGTAAACACGGGATAACACAAGATGAAGACAAACAGACTGAGGAGATTGAACTGAGGAAATTGAGAAAGTCTTCAGTCAAAGTCTTCAAACATAGATATGAACAATTGCACAACACAGGAATGAGGAAATGAAAGAGTTGAGGAAATAGAACCAGTTGGCTTGGTGAAGACAATGATTTGGTAGACCAGTTCCAACTGCTGTCTCAGTTCTACGTCTGGTTGAAGCGGCTAGGAATTTAAACCTGAGGACACCCAGTCCTAGACACACAGTCCTCACCGTATTCTCCTTGAACTAAGGTCACACAGACCTCGTCCAATCACTCGTGGTAAGTCTTCAGGTGACTTCCGAACCTTCACAAACTCGGTCACTCGGCGATCCACAATTTCCTCTTGGATGCTCTAGACCATGACGCCTAACCGTCTGGAAGAAGCACAGTCTTCAAAGGTAACAAGCGTCGGATTCACGCAGGATCAATCTCTTCAGTGATGCTCAATCACTTTGGGTTTGTAGTGTTTGGGTTTGGGGTTTTTCCTCACTTGATGATTTTCGCTCAAAGTCCTCGGAGGATGGGATGCTCTCAAATGACAAGTGTCAGTTTCTCTCGGAGCAGCCAACCAGCTAGTGGTTGTAGGGGGTGGCTATTTATAGCCTAAGGAGCAGCCCGCATGATAAGACATAAATGCTCTTCAATGATATGACCGTTAGGTGGGTAGATATTTTGGGACAGCTGGCGCATAGCACAGCAACGGTCGGAAATTTGATGTTCAAATTCCTCAGAGCTATCATGTTCCTCACTATGTAGGCAATCCGCACTGGCGAATTCCTAACTCCTCAGTCAGAACAAATTCCTTAGAGGCCAGAAGAACTTCGTCTCTGTCACTGAAGAATATGACTGAACTGTATGAGATTTCCAATGGCTTCACTCAAAGGGATTGGTAGGTGTAGGATTTTGAGTTGAGCATCACATGGAATTTTTTCCTTAGTATTTCCTCGACCCCCTTTAAGACTAAGGTGTTTCCTATGACTCAAGAAAGAGAAAATGAAACTATGAAAACAAAAGTCTTCACGCTTCATATTCCTCAAATGGATAACAAGTCTTCAAGGTCACACCAATTTCTTCACTTTCAAAGTCTTCAGAAATCCAAAGTCTTCAGTCGAAGAACTTCATTTTTAGGGGTCGACTTTCACTGTAAATATCAAACTCCTCAGAGACTTATAGACCTGTGTACACTCACAAACGCATTAGTCCCTTAACCTATAAGTCTTCAATACACCAAAATCACTAAGGGGCACTAGATGCACTTACAATCTCCCCCTTTTTGGTGATTGATGACAATATAGGTTAAGTTTTCAACAGGGATAAACATATGAAGTGTAAATACTAATATTGAGGAATTTGATTGCAAGATATAGAAGAACTCCCCCTGAAGATGTGCATAGTGAGGAATTTGCTTTTGAAGCAATGCACACTTGAAGAGTTGAATCATGGAGATCTCCCCCTATATCTTGTAATTCATACACACATTTGACATAATATATGAAGAATTTGAAATGCATGATGAAATATGGTGACTGATGTAATTCAGCATGCGTGCAATAACATTAACGAGGAATGCAGAAGAGACAGCAAAAGTATCAGGTCACCATAGAGTTTAAGTTTACAACTCGATCTAGCAAAGTCTTCAAAAGAACGAGAGTTGCAACTTAAAAAACGCCCATTTAAGCTAGACCCGCTTGAAAACTAACTCAAATTTCTCCCCCTTTGTCATCAAATGACCAAAAGGGTCGAAAATGAGGACTAACGCCCCTGAAGAATATCAAGGTGATGAAGGAGCATCAGCGTTGTTGGGGTCGGTTGTTGGAGTAGGGCCTGCTGCAGTGTCGTCCAAATCTTCATGTTCATTAGTGTCACGTGATGAAGAATAGGAGCTTGCCACCAAGGAGGGAACCTTGACCTTCTTGTACTTCTTCAGAGGAGGTGCAGACCAGCCAAGATCGTCCTTGAGACCCATTGTCTTCAGGTCTTCTTCACTATAGACTTGAGACAGAACAGCCCAGGTGCGGTTGAGGATTTCATGAAGGTAGTAGTGGTTTTTCTTCACTGCATTGTGGGTAGCAGTCATGTTGTGAAGAATTGAACCAAACTGACGCTTGACCCATTTATGATTGCGATCAACCTTCTGGTGAAGACTGAGGAGAAGCTCATGGTCAGTCATCACCCTGGGTGCTGTGCCTTGAGGATTTTGCTTGGGTGCGTTGGCGGCAGAGTCATGGATGGCAGAGTCATCATTGATGGAGTAGGATGCAGCCTTGTGAAATTGTCCATCCAATGGACGAATGCCTTCATCAATTAGAGCAGTAGCCTTGCCCTTTTCATCAGCTGAGGAAAATGTCCGTTTGAGGACTTCAATTGGGGGCAAGTAGCTGCAATGGTTCAGTGTATCAGCATTATAGTTGAGTGAAGACCTTGTCCTGATGAATCTCATAATCCAAGGTGCATAAGGCTTCAACTCAAATGGTGACATGGCGACATTAGCGAGAGTCCTCATGAAGAAATCATGGAAGTTGATGGGAATGCCATGAATGTTATTGAAAAGCAGATTCTTCATGATGCCAACGACTTCTTCTTCATTTGAGTCGTGGCCCTTGATTGGACTCAATGTCTTCGTCAGAATGCGATAGACAGTCCGAGGCACATATAGCAATTCCTTCACAAGGAATTTTGTTCTTGAGGTCTGACCTGGCTTCAAAGGCTTCATCAGCACTTGCATGTAGCGATCGGTTAGCTCAGGTTCATTGTAGACGCAACAAGCACCTTCAAGGGGCAGACTGAGAGGTAAGGCATGAAGCAATTCAGTAGCTGGTGCCTTGTAGTGAGTGTTTTCAGACATCCAGTCCAGCACCCATGAATTCACATCTTCAGAGTTGCCGGTGATGTGCAGTGTTGCATAGAATTGAAGAATAAGTTCTTCATTCCAATCACAGATGTCAGTGCAGAAGTTTAACAGTCCAGCGTCGTGAAGAACACTTAGGCCTGGCATGAAGCACGGCAGAGATTCCATGTCCACGTGAGGAATGTGCTCATGATCGAAGACTTTGTCTTTGTCGAACAGCACTGAGGAATAGAAATTTGCCTGGCTCGTAGTCCAGAAACGCCTCTTCCTTATGCGAGCAGAGTCATAAGGGTTGTAATCAGTGAAGAATACATGCTCGCCAAAGAAGGCATCAGTCTTGAATTTTTGCTTCCTGGAGAATGGATCCTTTGGTTTGGGCAGAGGAGTATCAGTGAGTTGCATCACAACCTCAGGAATCGCAATCTTAGGTTCTTCAGGCTGAGTAATTTCTGGTTCCTCTTCAGTGGCAGCCTGGTTCTTGAATTCTTCATTTTCAGTTTCTTCAGCACTAGCGGCTGGAACGTCTTCATGAGCTTCATCAGATCCCATTTGAACTGTAGTGACTGGGGACTGAGGAATTTGCTGCAGTGGAGTGCAGAGTGGAGAATTGGGGTGCTGACTTTCCCAAAAGTCATCATTCATCACAGGCGTGGTACAACCAATGTCCACATCTTCATCTTCAATTTCTTCAACGCCGACCTCTTCAGCAGTAAACTAAGGCAC
The DNA here is from genome assembly GCF_018294505.1 of Triticum aestivum. Lineage (NCBI taxonomy): Eukaryota > Viridiplantae > Streptophyta > Magnoliopsida > Poales > Poaceae > Triticum > Triticum aestivum. Next base: position 157,870,618 of record NC_057796.1, on the reverse strand, counting down.
ACGCGAGGAAACAACTGGGGTTGAAGGGATTTCAGCCACTTCAATTTCTTCATCCATCTGCTCTGACGTAGCAGCAGAAGGAGTTTCTTCATCAGATCCGCTAGGGATCACATATTCTTCACCAAAAGGAACAAGGTCCTTTGATGGCATGGTTGAGATTGGAATAGCATCAATCGGGTTTGCAAAAGAGCTGGTCATAGGCTTCATTTTCTTCGGAGCAGAAGAATCTGAAGAAGCTGATGCTTTCCTTTTCTTCACTGTTGCACGCTTTGCACCCTTGGTCTTCTTCACATCTGATGCAGATGGAAGGATTGGAGTTGGAGTAGGCGCAGGTGGAGCAGAGGAATTTGGTGCAGTTTCTTCAGGTACAACTGATCCTGACCTCTTCATTTTCTTCAGGCGCACCACAAGTGGGTGCCCTGGGAATTTCATCAGCGGCTGGAATGCAGTCATCAGCCCTGGAATTCACATTATCTTCAGCAGCTTGATTGTCATCAGCGGTGCTGGCATGTTCTTCAGTTTGTTGAGCACATGCTTCAGCCGGAGTGACTTCAATATGCATAGGGGCAGCGGCACTTGAAGTGACTGTCTTCGTCAGATTGACGAACCTGACCTTGGCTCCTTTCCAATCAGCATAGTAAGCGTTGAAATCATCGCTGAGGACTTTGATTTCAGACTGGAGCTTTACAAGTTCATCAGTTGTCATAGAGACAACGTTGTTCTTCAGGAACTTCTCCTTGCTATACTGTGCTTTCTTAAGTTGCCTAGCCTTCTCATATTTCCATTTTTCTTCACTGATGAAATGGGTCAGCATGTGACTTTGGCCAGGTGTCAACTTGAAATCAGGCATAGGAGTGTTTGGGTCCTTGTGCCAGAGATCAATATAGTCGAGGATCAGCTTTGGATCCAAAAGCAGTGGCACTTCTGTGCCCTTGGCTCTAGCGGCCCTGACTTGCCTATCTGTGATGATTTCAGCAAGTTCTTCATCATCAACTTCGTCATCTTTAGACGGTACTTGGAAGGCGACCTGCTTCTTCTGAGGACTCTGGCGAGAGACTCGTCCTGCAGTGGTCTTAGTCTTCAGCAGAGAGGGTCCTGTTGAAGAATATGGTGCAGCTGAGGAACTAGTTGAAGCTCCTGAGGCAATGGAGATGCCTGTAGTCCTTTGGCACGTGGCAAGATGCACAGGTGTTGAGGATTTTGTAGGAGCAGCTGAGGACTTTGGAGGAGCAGGAGCGGCTTGAGGAATTGGCCGTGAGGGCTTGGCTGAGGAAATTGGCCGTGAGGGAATTGAAGAAGAGGCACTTGGCTTGTGCGCGGGCTTCTTTGCCATGGATTTCTTCAGCCTCATAGAGGCCTCAGCAGCAGCAGTAGTGGAATCTTCGTTGAATTTCCTCACTGCATCTTTTGCCTGTTTGGCCAACTTGGCCTGGCGCTTGGCCCATTCTTCAGGAAAATCCTCACCACGCTTGATGCTAGTGGGATCTGCCTCTTGGCCAGGTGCCAATGGAGGTCTTGAGCATGGAGGAGTAACAGCGAATTTCCTCATGTATTTTGGAGTCACATACCTGTACTCCCTCCACTCTTTTACCCATCTCCTTTCTATCCTCTGAATGCGCACCTTGCGCTGATATTTATCTTCCTCAGGGGGTGTGCAGTACCCAGCATAAATGTCCTCAGGGATTTCAAAGGCAGTATTGACCTCAGGCTTCTTTCCTCCTTTCTGTGGCCTCTTTTCATTAGCCATTTTCTTTAGTTGAGGAATTTGAACAATTGAACTCTCTGAAGAAGTATGCAACTTTTCTTCAAGGAACGCCTGAATGAAGAACACGACGAACTGGGATGTGGAGAAGTGAAGCTCGTCTGTGCAGATCTTCCACGCCCTAACTTGGCGGAGGAAGACGGCTACGGCGGCGGCGGAGTGAAGATTTCTACAGCCGGCGTGAGTACGGCGGCGACGAGGTCGAGGCAGTGAAGCTCTTCCTCACCGGCGACGATGATGTAGCGGCGGAGCTAGGGTTTGAGAAGCTCGAGCTTGGAGAGAGGTCGAGCGGAGTAAAAGAAGTGAGGCAGGGGAGAGGGGGTATTTATAGTCACGGTGAAAAATGGTTCGCCCGAAGAAATTGGACGAACGTGCCCCTGACCCTTCTCATTCGCATGACATGTGTCACCCACGTACTGATAAGTGGAGATCGTGTTAGATCGTGGGTGAATAGATAAGTATATCGTGGGAAGCAGAATGGTTTGAGCAGCAAAGCCGAAAATTTAGATAAGGTAAGTTAAAAGTTTCGTTCGCAAATTCTTAAGCTGACAAGAACACAGTGAATATTTTTAACGAGTTTCAAATAGAACGCACATGAAGGATTTGTGAATAGATTGGGTGGAGTATAGCATAGAGGGGGAAGGGTCCGATCACATTCACTTAGCAGAAAAACCAACTTCAAGAATTAGCCATAAGTGAATGCTGTAGAGGACATAAACTCATATATATATATGTAGCCAATGAAGAGAAACGACGGAAACAGTGAAGATTTTGCAAAGTTGAAGAATATGAACAACTGAGGAATTTCAAAACTGGGGAAAAACTCAAATTGAAGATTTTCAACTTTTGTGGTGGCGTGACCCACCGTATAAGAATGATGATTTCAGACACCGCATACAATTGTCGTAGGGTTCTGAGAATCAAATTCTTCATTAATTTCTTCACACTTAGAGTGTTATTCTTCATTGATTGAAGAAAAACGTTTCTTCATGTGTTGCACATCTAAGTCATCAATTTTGCATAAGTGTTAGGATGAGTGTCCTTTTCAAAGAACATTCGAAGATTCTAAGATATTTAGCTCACACCACAACTTGCTAAATCTCTTCTCATCCAAGGGCTTTGTGAAGATATCGGCTAGCTGTTCTTCAGTCTTCACATGCTCAATAGAAATGTCGCCCTTCAATGCATGATCGCGAAGAAAATGATGACGAATCTGAATGTGCTTTGTCTTTGAGTGCTGAACTGGGTTGTCAGCAATCTTGATGGCACTCTCATTGTCACAGAAGAGAGGCACATTCTTCACGTTGACGCCATAGTCCTTGAGAGTTTGCTTCATCCACATCAATTGAGCACAGCAAGAACCAGCAGCAATGTACTCAGCTTCAGCAGTAGACAGTGATACGCAGTTCTATTTCTTCGAGGACCAACAGACCAAAGATGGTCCGAGGAAATGACATGTACCATATGTTGACTTGCGATCCACACGATCACCAGCATAGTCAAAGTCAGAATATCCAACGAGATCAAAAGCCGAGCCCTTGGGGTACCATAATCCTAGTGTTGGTGTGTGTGCTAGATATCGAAGAATATGCTTCACAGCGTTATGGTGTGATTCCTTCGGTGTAGCTTGAAATCGGGCACACATGCAAACACTAAGCATAATATCTGGCCTAGATGCACATAAGTACAATAAAGAACCAATCATGGAGCGGTATACCTTTTGATCAAAGTCAATACCATTTTCATCAGTGCACAGATGGCCATTTGTGGGCATAGGAATTTTGATGCCTTTGCATTCTTGCATGCCGAATTTCCTTAGTACATCCTTGAGGTATTTCTCCTGAGATATGAATATGCCATTGCGCTGTTGACGAATTTGAAGACCTAAGAAGAATTTCAACTCTCCCATCATAGACATTTGATATTCTTCACTCATCATATAGGCAAATTCATCACTATAACGTTGGTCAGTACAACCAAAGATGATGTCATCAACATATATTTGGCATACAAACAATTCATCATCATATGATTTAGTGAAAAGAGTAGGGTCGAGTGAACCGGGTTTGAAGCCTTTCTTCATGAGGAATTCCTTCAAAGTATCATACCACGCCCGAGGGGCCTGCTTGAGGCCATAGAGGGCCTTATTTAGTCTGAAGACTTTGTCAGGATGCTTAGGATCTTCAAAACCTGGTGGTTGAGCAACATATACTTCTTCCTCAAGCTTACCATTGAGGAATGCACTTTTCACATCCATTTGATATAAGGTGATATCATGATGGTTAGCATAAGCAAGTAATATGCGAGTAGCTTCAAGTCTAGCAACAGGTGCAAAAGTTTCATCGAAATCAATTCCTTCAACCTGTGTGTAGCCTTGAGCTACTAGCCGTGCCTTACTCCTCACCACAAGGCCATTTTCATCTTGCTTGTTGCGGTAGATCCACTTTGTGCCAATGATATTGTGTTTGCGAGGATCTGGACGATTGACCAGTTCCCAAATGTTGTTGAGCTCGAACTGATGTAATTCTTCTTGCATGGCCTGAATCCACTCAGGCTCCAGAAATGCTTCATCTACCTTAGTGGGCTCTGAGATAGAGACAAAGGCATAGTGCCCACAAAAGTTAGATAAATGTGAAGCTTTTGAGCGTGTGAGAGGACCTGGTGCTTCAATGTCATCGATGATCTTCTCAACTTGCACTGCTTTTGCAACGCGAGGATGAGTAGGTTGTCGTCGAGGAATTTGATCAGCATTTTCATCAGCACCATTTTCTTCAGCAATTTCTTCAGGTGCATTAGCTCGACGTTCTTCACATTCTGGAATGAATTCTTCAGAAGATTCTTCGGTAGGAATGACATCCTCAGTAGCCTTGAACTTGATAGTTTCCTCAGGTGTTGGTTCATCTATCACAGAGGGTAGGTGCTCTCTTTGCGAGCCATTAGTTTCATCGAACCGCACATCTACAGTTTCAACAACCATGTGAAGAACGGTGTTGAAGACTCTGTAGGTGTGCGAGTCCTTTCCGTAACCAAGCATGAAACCTTCATGTGCTTTCGATGCAAATTTAGCATTGTGATGAGGATCTCTAATCCAACATTTAGCACCGAAGACTTTGAAATAACTCACATTGGGTTTCTTGTCAGTGAGGAGTTCATAGGCAGTCTTCTTGAAGAGTTTGTGAAGATATACCCTGTTGATGATGTGGCACACAGTATAAATTGCCTCAATCTAGAAGTGATGAGGCGTCTTGTCCTCATCAAGCATAGTGCGAGCCATCTCAACAAGAGTTCTGTTCTTGCACTCCACGACGCCATTTTGCTGAGGAGTGTAAGGAGCAGATAACTCATGAGTAATACCAAGTTCATCAAGATAGTCATCAAGACGAGAATTCTTGAACTCAGTTCCATTTTCACTTCTGATGTGCTTGATCTTCACACCAAAGTTGGTTGAAGCCCTCGAGGAAAATCGTTTGAAGACTTCCTGCACTTCATGTTTGTAAGTAACAATGTGTACCCTAACAATGTGTACCCATGTGTAACGAGAGTAATCATCAACAATAACAAGCACATAGAGAGATGCGTCATTTGTGACAGCTGAGTAATGCTTAGGACCAACGAGGTCCATGTGAAGCAATTCGAATGGTCGAGTAGTGGTCATGATAGGCTTCGCTGGATGCTTAGCCTTGGTCATCTTTCCAGCTTCAGAAGCTGCACATAGGTGATCCATGAGGAATTTGACATTCTCAATGCCAATGACATGCTTCTTCTTCGCAAGCGTGTGCAAATTCCTCATGCCTGCATGACCAAGTCGCCGATGCCATAGCCATCCTTCTGAAGCTTTTGCAAGTAGGCACACGGCTGGTTGCGGTCCTGTAGAGAAATCAACAATATACAAGTCTCCTCTCCTAAAGCCTTCGAAGACTTTGGAATTGTCAGCTTCCATAACCACAACACAACGATTCTTGCCAAAGACAACTACCATATCAAGTTCACAAAGCATTGATAGACATGAGGTTGTATCCTAAGGACTCGACGAGCATGACTTTGTCCATGTGTCGATCCTTTGTGATCGCAACCTTACCTAGACCCAGAACCTGACTTTTGCCTTTGTCAGTGAAGATGATATGCTTCTGATGCAATGGTGATAAGGGAGCATCAATCAATAGATTCTTGTCACCAGTCATGTGATTTGTACATCCACTATTGAGGACCCACACAGTGGCTTTGGGTTGATCATACTGCAGATGAATTAATGCAGCTTACGAACTTCATATACTTCATCAGTGAAGAATATGACATCAATTCATCAGATCAATTTCATCAAGCAATAGAACAGATAAAGCAGTATGAGGACGTGAGAAATGAAAGTTCATTTCTTCATGATTAGCCTGCGTCCTTTCGGGCAAACTTCAGGTCTCCAGCAAATTCCTCAGACGTTCAAGTACGTCTGGAGACCTGACCCTGCAGAAGAGATTAGTTCTTTTTCTTCACCACCCACATCTGAAGGGGTGGCAAAGAGTTCCTCACTCTGTGAGCTCCATATGAGAAAGGTGGCATAGAAGCCAATCCATTTCGTTTCACATAAGAGAAGTTAGGGTAAGCATATGAATAAGCAGAGAAATTCTTCGAGGACTTACAAACATAATGATTAGAAGAATAATGCTCATATTCATAGCCCTTGGCTCTTCCCTACGAAACAGAGTTGTTAGCACAATGATGTTCATATGAGGACTTTGATACTTTTGAGGAATTTGATCCACGTGAGGAATTTGGTCCATATGAGGACTTGGATCCATATAAAGAATTTGGTCCATATGAAGAATTTGATCTGGGGTTGCTATTCTTCACAGGTGGTGTCATGAGGACATTCACCTGAAGACTTTCAAGGCACCTTTTGGGAACCCAGATTTTCTTCATAGGGGAACCGTTCCTGTAGTTAGTGCCAATATATCTAGCAAATACTTCACCATTCTGATTTTTGAATAGTTTATAGTTGGAGTCAAATGACTCATCAGAAGAATGAGAAGATTCACATGTAAAGCCAAATAAATTAGATTGATCAACTGGAGGTCCCTTTGCAGCAGCCCATGAGGTTTTGGGGTACTGCTCGGGCTTCCAATATGTACCATCAGCATTGAGTTTTCTCTCAAAGGCAATACCCTCTTTCCTAGGGTTTCTATTGAGGATCTGCTTTTTAAGCACATCACAAAGAGTCTGATGCCCTTTGAGACTTTTGTACATGCCTGTCATGTACAATTCCTTCAGCCCTGCATCGTTAGTGATACTAGCAATGTCCTCAGATGAGAAATTAATGACTGCAGAGATAGTTGAGGAATTTGTAGCATTAGGAGCATTTGAACATTCGGGTGAAGAATTAGCAGATTCACGTTCAATGCATTTCAAACATGGAGGAACAAATTCTTCTTGAGCAGCGCTGATTTATTGAGCAAGTAATGAATCGCGCTCCTTCTGAAGATCTTCATAACTCACTTTTAGCTTCTCTAGATCTTGCTTTCTTTGAAGAAATTCATAAGAAAGCTTCTCATGATCAGACAAAAGAGTGTTATGATGACCTTGAAGGTTGTCATACCTAGTCTGAAGTCTCTGAAGATTTCCAGTCAAGGTTTTAGTGCGATCCATTTCTTCACCCAACATATCATCACTCTTGTCTAGCATGTTTTGAACCTTTTCAAGGGCCCTTTGTTGTTTCACAGCAATCTTAGCAAGTTTAGAATAGCTAGGCTTAAGGTTTTCATCAGATTCATTTTCACTTGATTCAGATGAGGCATATTTGAGTACCTTGGCACCCTTTGCCATGAAGCAATAGGTGGGAGCGTAGTCATCATTGCCTTCATCAGCCTTGTTGGTGAGGTCATTTTCTTCAGAGTTGAACATAGACTTGCTGACGAATGCAGTAGCGAGGGTTAGGCTCGCCACACCGGATTCAGAATCCTCAGATGCCTCCTCTTCCTCATTTTCTTCAGATTCAGCCTCAGAGTCCATTTCCTTGCCAATGAATGCCCGAGCCTTCTTGGAGCTACTCTTCTTGTGAGATGAAGACTTTGAGGATTTTGATGATGAAGATTTTGAGGATTTCTTCTTTTTCTTCGTATCATCAGAACTGTAATCCTTATATTTCTTCTTCTTTGATTCCTTTTCCCACTGAGGACAATCTTGAATGTAGTGTCCTGGTTTCTTGCATTTGTGACAAAGCCTCTTCTTGTAGTCAGTGGATCAGGAATCATTGCTCCTTGAGGGTCTTCCAAAGCGACCACGTCTTGAGAGCTTCTGGAATTTCTTCACAAGCAGTGCTAGATCATGGCTCAGTTCTTCAGGATCACCAAGACTGCTTTCAGAGTCTTCATCTTCAGACTCAGAAATTGCCTTGGCCTTCAGTGCACGTGATCTCTCTTTTCAGCAAGCTGGAACTCATGAGTGTTTAGCCTTTCGAGGATATCAGCGGGATCAAGTGACTTGTAATCAGCACGCTCTTGTATCATCAAGGCCAGAGTATCAAATGAGGAATCAAGCGATCTCAGCAGTTTCTTCACCACCTCGTGGTCGGTGATGTCAGTGGCACCAAGTGCTTGAAGCTCATTTGAGATGTTAGTGAGGCGATCGAAGGTTTGTTGAACATTCTCATTGTCGAGTCTTTTGAAGCGGTTGAAGAGATTGCGAAGAACATCAACTCGAGAGTCACGCTATGTTGAGACTCCTTCATTTACTTTGGACAGCCTATCCCATATAAGCTTAGCAGTTTCCAAAGCACTCACTCTTCCATACTGTCCTTTGCTCAGATGGCCACATATGATATTCTTCGCTTGAGAATCGAGTTGCTTGAATCTCTTCACATCGGCAGCGTTCAGTGAGGGTGAGACAGAGGGAACACCTTTTTCCACAACATACCAGAGATCGTTATCAATTGCCTCAAGATGCATTCGCATCTTATTCTACCAGTAGGGGTAGTCCGTCCCATCGAAGGTAGGACACCCAGTAGAGACCTTGATCATACCTGTAGTCGACATAACTAAAACTCCAGGTGGTTGAACCAAAATCACACAGAACAAGGGAGTACCTTGCTCTGATACCAATTGAAAGTGCGTTATATCGACTAGAGGGGGGTGAATAGGCGATTTTTATAAATTCTTCACTGAGGAATTTGTGGGTGAGGAAATTCCTTAGTGAAGAACTACTTGCAGCGGACTAAGTACTCAAAAGTATGCATAGCAGAATGCAAGCATAGTCATCATTGTGAAATGAAAACAAGCACAGAGTACCAAAAGCGTAAACATAGGATAACACAGGATGAAGACAAACAGACTTAGGAAATTGAACTGAGGAAATTGAGAAAGTCTTTAGTGAAAGTCTTCAAACACAGATATGAACAATTGCACAACACAGGAATGAGGAAATGAAAGAGTTTAGGAAATAGAACCAGTTGGCTTGGTGAAGACAATGATTTGGTAGACTAGTTCCAACTGCTGTCTCAGTTGTACGTCTGGTTGGAGCGGCTAGGTATTTAAACCCGAGGACACCCAGTCCCGGACACACAGTCCTCACCGTATTCTCCTTGAACTAAGGTCACACAGACCTCGTCCAATCACTTGTGGTAAGTCTTCAGGTGACTTCCGAACCTTCACAAACTCGGTCACTCGGCGATCCACAATTTCCTCTTGGATGCTCTAGACCATGACGCCTAACCGTCTGGAAGAAGCACAGTCTTCGAAGGTAACAAGCATCGGATCCACGCAGGATCAATCTCTTCAGTGATGCTCAATCACTTTGGGTTTGTAGGTGTTTGGGTTTGGGGTTTTTCCTCACTTGATGATTTTCGCTCAAAGTCCTCGAAGGATGGGATGCTCTCAAATGACAAGTGTCAGTTTCTCTCGGAGCAGCCAACCAGCTAGTGGTTGTAGGGGCGGCTATTTATAGCCTAGGGAGCAGCCCGCATGATAAGACATAAATGCCCTTCAATGATATGACTGTTAGGTGGGTAGATATTTTGGGACAGCTGGCGCATAGCACAGCAACGGTCGGAAATTTGAGGTTCAAATTCCTCAGGGCTATCATGTTCCTCACTGTGTAGGCAATCCGCACTGGCGAATTCCTAACTCCTCAGGCAGAACAAATTCCTCAGAGACTAGAAGAACTTCGTCTCTGTCACTGAAGAATATGACTGAACTGTATGAGATTTCCAATGGCTTCACTCGAAGGGATTGGTAGGTGTAGGATTTTGAGTTGATCATCACATGGAATGTTTTCCTTAGTATTTCCTCGACCCCCTTTAATAGTACGGTGTTTCCTATGACTCAAGAAAGAGAAAATGAAACTACGAAAACAAAAGTCTTCACGCTTCATATTCCTCAAATGGATACCAAGTCTTCAAGGTCACACCAATTTCTTTACTTTAAAAGACTTCAGAAAGTCTTCAGAAATCCAAAGTCTTCGGTCGAAGAACTTCATTTTTAGGGGTCGACTTTCACTATAAATATTAAACTCCTCATAGACTTATAGACCTGTGTACACTCACAAACGCATTAGTCCCTTAACCTATAAGTCTTCAATACACCAAAATCACTAAGGGGCACTAGATGCACTTACAAGGTATAGGGAGTAAAAGAGCTTACGTTCCCTTCCACAATCAATTCCCTTATATAACTAAAGCATTTCTAGACACGACTTTGACCAGTTTGTCTTGGTAATCCTACAGGCAGTCAGGCTCTGATATCACAGCTGTCAGGACCCCGATTCTAGGTCACACCTATCTAGCCTGTGACACCTCATATCACTTTGCGGCCTCACGCACGGTATTCCCACGGGTGTCTCCTTACCATGGCCCGGGACCGTTTGCGCCTTTTGGCTCACGTATATGATGGTGTCGCTAGCATCCATATGACAGAGAACCCGAGCCGACATGACTAGTCGTGAACCCAAAGTGGCACTAACTTACGGGGAAAGGCTTACATGAATCAACATCGAGCATGTCGGTCAGCAGCGTGCGAATCTGGGCTGTAGCACCGGGCTAACAGGACTCCGGGAACCCGGGCTGTAGCAAGCTAGGCAGGACTTCGGATGTCACCGCGTGACATTTCCCCGAAGGGACGACACAGGAACGAAGTGAATCACATGCCGGACAGTCAAGTGTTCCGGAGCAGTATTGCTGGGCTAGCAGGACTCCGGTGAACCAGGCTGTAGCGGACTACTATGGCTCATGGAAGCACAAGACTACATTTCCCCATAAGAGAGGCTACCAAGGATAAACAACTAGGTTGTCGGATCCCACACATACCAAGCATTTCAACCATACACACAATATGCTCGATATGTGCAAATACAACATGGCATCACAACATAACTCTACGACTCAAGTATTTATTCATCAGGCTCCGAGGAGCCAAGTATTACAAGCATGAGTCTCATGACCCCAACATACAGAGCATACAAACAACAAGCACATGCGGAAGCTTAACTTGTCTGAGTACAAACAACTACAAATGAAGAAGGCTGAGAAGCCTGACTATCTACAAGACCCTGCCGAGGGCACAAGATCGTAGCTGAGGTAATAAGCTAAATGTCGAAGTCCACGCGGAACTACTAGCGAGACTGACGTCTCTCTGCAAAAACATAAAATAGGCAAACGTGAGTACAAATGTACCTAGCAAGACTTACATCAGAACTAACTACATATGCATCAGTATCAACAAAGGGGGTAGTGGAGTTTAACTGCAGCAAGCCAGCTTTGACTCAGTGGCTAACCTGAACTACGACTGCAAGCAACTCTTTTGAGGTGGCGCACACGAGTCCACATATTCACCAATCAATACACCACTATGGATCCGCTCCCGTCTACCTACGAGAATGCCATCCATAGCACTCACGCTTATCTTGCGCATTTTAGAGTATCCACTTCTGGTTATCTATGAACTGTACAGGCAACCAAGTAGTCCTTTACCGCGGACGCGGCTATTCGAATAGATGATGTTAACCCTGCAGGGGTGTACTTCTTCACACACGCTCTCACCACTTATCGCCGTTTCCACGACATGTACTCGGCAACCTTCAAGCGGAAGCCCAGCGAGGGTGTCAGCCACGGCCTACCTAAACACTCAGGTCTCTAGTCCAGGTTTATCGCCTATTCAGGTTCCATCCGCAGGGAGTCCGACCGAGGTTTCCACATACGGCCCCGAACGATGTGTACAGAGTTCCGAGACACCAAACGGGCGCCCGGCATGCCCGGCCACGTGCCTACTGCATCACAGCCCACCCCTCGGGTCAGCGCTGCGCACGACCTCCAGCATACTATAAACACCAGAAACTACTTGCAACTCCTGGACAGAGGACAAGGGTGGATAAGAAGCAGAGAGGGGCCATTGGTTTCGGGCCCAATGCATGGTAGTAGCTGAATCTCAAATCACACATACATATCTCAATGCTCAAGGACGGTTCCAATGAAACAACCCACCATGTACTCCTACATGGCCTCTCATCGATACCTTTACCAAATCGTGTTCACACATTTAGCTCACACCCAGTAGGACATGTTCATCACCATTCCAATTCATCCCTGATGAATCAGACCTGACTCAACTCTAAGCAGTAGCAAGCATGACAAACAAGCATGAATGAGTAGGCACATCAGGGCTCAAACAACTCCTACTCATGCTAGTGCGTTTCATCTATTTACTGTGGCAATGACAGGTCATGCAGAGGAAAAGGGGTTCGACTACCGTAGCATGTAACGGTTTAATCATTATTGTCCTAATGCAGTAAAAGAGAGCAGGAGCGAGAGAGTGGGATTGTATTGGAATGAACAAGGGGGTTTTGCTTGCCTGGCACTTCTGAAGATGATATAGCTCTTCATCGGTGTCATCGAACTCATCATCGGAACATACGTCTACCAAGGGGGAACAACCACCGGCAAACATAGAAAGAACACAATCGATGCAATGCACAATATGATGCATGAATATGACATGGCAAAATGAGTGTGTTGGGCTAATGCATCTACATCCAGGGTGGTTTGAGCTCATTTGAATCAAAGATTCAAATAGAAACTCAAGTTATGGGTTTATAAAGTGCATTAACATGTTTTGAGCTAAACAGCAAGTTTAAGTTGCTCTAACATGCATTAAACTAGTACAGATGGATAGATTGGATTTTTCTGATAATTTTTCATATATAATTTGTCTCATTTGGAGTTACGGTTGAATTTCTATGATTTTTCAAAGTTTGCAACATTTTCTGAAATTTCCAAATCATTTTTGAATTAGAAATATTCCAGAAAATGCTTACTGCGTCAGCTCTAGGTCATGCTGATGTCAGCTGGTCAACAGGGTCGGTCCTGGTCAAACCTGACCCGTGGGGTCCACTGGACAGTGAGACAGTGCTGGTTAGGTCACTGACAGGTGGGGCCGGTCAAAGGCTATGTCAGCAAAGTCAACACTGCCGCGTGGGGCCACTGTGATTAGCTAAACTAAACAGGAAATGAATTGTGGTTAATTTATGTCACGGGGCCCACTTGTAAGTGGATCAGGGGGTTAAATTAGAGGCGTCATTAGCAGCTAATGACATAGCCACGTCAGCCCGCCGGCGTTTAGCTGCCGGTGACACAAACCGCAGCGGAGACGCGTCGGGTTCGCGCTACAGGGCACCGTTTAGGGCGCGGTTGGGTTCTACCGCGAGCTGGAAGTGCACCACATCCAGTGGTGCAGGCGGTTGGGTGCGGCGAGGCCGAGAACGATGGCGACGATGACAACTGCGGTGGCCGGAGTTCGGACCTCGGCGAAAACGGCGTTGCGGCGCATGGTAGGAGCAACGGGTGAGTGCTCTAGACTCCTGATGGCGTGTTGCGCATGTTGCAGTGCTCGGTTGCGGGTTCCTGTAGGTGTGGCTGCGGTGGCGACAAGGCTGTGCGGCGGGAAGCTTCGGGCACGGCAGTCGGTGGGGCTAGACAAAGAAAACGACGGCGGGGAGATAGGGGTTCGGTAGAGGAGCTCACAGCGAGGTCGATGAGTAGCTCAGCGTGCTCGTGGATGCTCGGGGGTCGGTGAATCGAACGACGGCATTCGTCGGAGCAGACGAGGAAGATGGCGACGGTGACGATGCTGCAGGGCATCTGCGGGCGCGTTCTTCGGCTTGGAGCTTCACGATATCGAGGCGGAGCTAGAGGTCACAACCATGGGGCAAGGGGATGGCGGTGGGCGCGGTGCTTTCCGGCGGCGGGCACCGGCTGGTTTGGGCGGCCGTGAGAGAGAGAGAGAGAGAGCAGAGGAGAGGAGGGCCACGGGAGAGAGTGAGAGAGGTCCATGGGAGTGTGTGGCGACGCGGGAGAGATCCAGGGCGACGGGGACGCAGGCAAGCAAGTTGGAGGTGGCCGGGGTGCGTGCTGGCGCGCTGCGGCCACGCGCTCCGCCTACTGGCCTGGGGAGCAAGACGACAGGAAGGAGGAGGTGGGCTAGGCCGAATCTGCTGGGCCACCAGGTAAGTGGGCCTCAGGTAAGTCTCTGCTTCCTTTTTTATTTCTTTCTGTTTTGTATTTTGCTGTCGCTTTAGGGCTTTATTAAAAATACTTGAACAGAACCAAAAATCATGAAACTGCTCAATGCCACTGTTTGGAATATAACCAACAGCAAACATTTAAGTTTCTGATTATTTGGACATTTAAAATATTTTAGCATTTAAATGACCAAATGCAAATAGAGTATTATTTAATCCAGTGACCCAATGATGTCCTAGAAAATTGTGCACCATTTTTTTCAGAGGTTCTAGATCAAGGCAAAGATGATGAACATTTTAGAAGGGCATTTCAGGTTCATTGAAAAGGATTTTAGTAAACCCTAGTTGTTTTCAGGGGGAGTGCTAGGGGTTCTGTCATCCCCATTTCAACTTTCTGTGAAAAGTAAACATGATGCAACACCAGATGCTAGCACTAGGCCTTACTAGAACTAGGGATGTGACAGTCAGCCAATAGAAACCGTGACGAAAAGCCTTGGCTACCAGAGATTTAGAGCCGGCATGATGACCACAATCTCCTTCGTGGATCTCACGTAGAATCTCGCAACCTTCTTCAGGAGAAACGCAACGCTGAAACGCCCCTGTAACACTGCAATGGTGCAGCTCCCCATTGACAATCGTCATTGACTTAGACCGTCGGGTTATCTGGCTGGCCAAGGTCTCATCCTTGGGTAACTCGCCCCGGGTCATGTAAGATAAATAGGGAACTGTCCAATCAGGAATAGCATGAAAAGCCGCCACCAATTGTGCTTTCGGGTCAGGAATAGCAAGGTCTTCCTTCGTAGGCAACTTGACCGAAGGGTTGAGCAGAACATCCAGGAACGTATTTGGTGGCACCGACTTACGCTGAGAGCCTAGCCAGCTTAAGTTATCAGCCACCTCATTTTTCCTTCGATCAATATGTTCGACCTGGTAACCCTTGAAATGGCCTGCAATGGCATCGACCTCTCGACGATAAGCCGCCATAAGCGGATCCTTGGAATCCCAAGTACCAGAGACTTGTTGGGCCACCAAATCTGAATCGCGAAAGCATCTCACCCGGCTTAAATTCATCTCCTTACCCATCCGAAGACCATGCAGCAGGGCCTCATATTCAACTGCATTGTTAGTACAAAGGAACATTAACTGGAGGACATAAGAAAATTTATCACCTCATGGGGAAGTCAAGACAACTCCAGCCCCCGAGCCCTGCAGCCATCTAGATCCATCAAAGTGAATAGTCCAATATGTGTTATCCGGCTTTTCCTCTGGTGCCTGCAACTCTGTCCAATCATTGATGAAATCCACAAGCGCTGGGGACTTGATAGTTGTACGAGGCACATATTTTAACCCGTGAGGTCCAAGCTCAATGGCCCACTTAGCAACCCAGCCAGTTGCTTCCCTGTTTTGGATGATATCTCCCAAAGGAGCAGAGCTAACCATAGTGATGGGATGACCCTGAAAATATTGCTTAAGTTTCCGACTTGCCATGAAAACCCCATACACAAGCTTCTGCCAATGTGGGTATCTCTGCTTGGACTCAATAAGCACTTCACTGGTATAATAAAACGGCCGTTGAACCAGATATTCCTTGCCTGCCTCCTTCCTTTCCACCATGATGGCCACACTGACGGCCCGGCTGTTAGCAGCTACATATAACAACAGAGGCTCCTTATCAACAGGGGCAGCAAGCACGGGCGGCTCAGCTAATTGTTTCTTCACATCCTCAAATTCTTGTTAGCAGCATCACTCCAAATAAAATGATATGTCTTCTTCATCATTTGATAGAGGGGATAGCTTTCTCACCTAGCCGGCTTGTGAACTGGCTCAGAGCCGCAATGCGACCCGCCAGGCGCTGAACATCATTAACACACGCCGGCTTAGCCAATGAGGTAATGGCTTTGATTTTCTCCGGGTTAGCTTCAATGCCTCTGTTAGAAACCAATGTCATGACCAGTTTTTCAATAAAATAATTATTGAGAAACCAATCCCTTTTACGGACCAGTAAGGAAGAATTCCTTCTCACTGGTAGACAATATCTTGGTCACAGAAGAAAAATACCAGGAGTACTGAATATAATACAAGGTTGAGCGGAGACTGCCCAACAATTTATTACATGCACGCCGATAGAACAAGACGGCGGATAGGGTGGCATACTACTAACTCACGATAATAACGGTGGTGGAAATATCACCGCGAAGCGAGTGATATGACTCCTGAAGATTACAGCTCATCGAGCGTCGGAGTGAGGCTCGAGGAGACTTATTACGGGTGGCGGAAGCGTAAATAATACAAGTGACCAATATCCGGGATCGCGCAGGACTAACTGGGACTCCTCTAGGCGTCGGACGCGCTATCAAACTCTTCATCCAAGAAATCGCGTTCGTCAACATCTGGCCAAATCAACAAGCCAGGTGAGTACTATGAAAGTACTCGCAAGATAGTTCGGACATAAGATATAACAAATGAAAACATGAAGCATATGAACAAGTTAACCAGTACGATCAGACATAGAGATAGTAATTACTGGGTGCCAAACGAGGGTCTGAATGACTCCTCGAGAGGAAACTGCAGAATAGTAATACTGGTGCCAAACGAGGGTCTGAATGACTCCTCGAGAGGAAACTGCAGAATAGTAATACTGGTGCCAAACGAGGGTCTGAATGACTCCTCGAGAGGAAACTGCAGAATAGTAGTACCGGTGCCAAACGAGGGTCTGAATGACTCCTCGAGCGGAAACTGCAAGAATAATAATGCCACAGTCGGGCGTCGGGGCGACACCACATAAAGGGCTTATAACAGAAAATAAAGGCAGTGCATGCCACAGTCGGACGTCTGAGCGACATCACATAAAGGGCTTATATTTAAAGTAAGAAAACAAAAACACACCACAGTCGGACGTCTGCGCGACGTCACATAAAGGGCTTATATTGTAGCTCAATAGTTCGAGAACATAAATTATCACAAGTACGAGACAAATATAAAGTTAGTCCATCCACAGGAATAATAATTAAACTGGATTTACCACTTGAGCTTGTTCACCGAGGACAAGTCTTCCACGCGGATAGATATGGATATACTGATTACACTACTAGATCATGGATACGATGACTTGGGAGGAATTGACTCTGCAGAGTTTGTACTTAACCACAGCAAACGGATTTCCGTAGTCACAGGGACTAGTTCCGTTTACGGTGTTTTAGAAGAAACACGTCTAACCAGTACACACCGATTCAACATTCCGAAGCCAGGGATCACCCTCGGGAACGTTCAAGAAAAACCTTGAGACGGGGAGGCTACAACCTCGCGTAGCATGGGATAAAATTTCTATACGCGCGCTCTAAGGGGGTGCCCCCCTCTCGGTCCCAACCGGAAACACCCATGCCCCCTGACCGGATGACTGGCTTTAATCCTGGGCCAAGGTACCATCATCTCAGCCTCTCTGTTTGGTGTGTACTCGGAAAGAGGTTACCAACTTACTAAACCGCATCCTGGCAAATGAAACATGTGGCAGCACGGAGGGGAAAAGAACGATAACGTGACTCCGTCCACGTTAACGTCGGAAATAGTCGGATGACGCAAGGCTGGTATGCTACAACAGTACCACCTTGCTGCCCTTCATGTCACCACATGATTAGGCCATCTCTCATCAGAGATCATCGCAACTTTGGAACAAAACGGGTAGTTGCCTCACAAGCAACGAGGTATTCACCGACACTCATATGTCACGCACAAACTTTCACACAAACATGCAAAACACCTGTCATATCAAATGTTCAAACATGCTTTCCTGGTTCGGAGAAGGCGGAGTCTAGCTCGGCGAAGTTCGCGGCTCCGTCACCTCTTCCGGAACCTACGGCAATAACGAAAACGGGCACTAACGTGAAAACCAACGCGTGCATAGAAACTTCTCCAAAAAATTTCCAAATAAATCTCATAAAAAAACTAGACAAAATTTTAAGACTGTCAGAAAAAGAATCACTCTAAAATCCCTTTTCATTTAAAAGTTATAAAGGTTTCTGTCCAGGGACTTATCTGTAATGAAACAGAAAAGTTCCAGGGTTTAAACTGAGAAACCAGAAAACGCTTCGGTAAGAAATGCGCTAGCTAAAGAGGGAAAGCGTATTTTGCCCGAAGGCGCCAACAGAAAACGGTTCGCGAACGAATAGAACAGAGGCTGACATGCGGGGTCCACATGTCAGGTTTGAAAAGCTCGCCGGCGCCCGAAGACTGCAGTGGACGCCGGCGTCGAACCACGGCGAGTCAGGAGGATCGGAGGGTACCAAGAGCTTCAGCTTGTTCTTCCGCGTCGGTGGGTGGTGGACTCGGCCAACGGGGAGCACCACGTCGACAGCGACACTTTCTCCGGCGGACGGCGGCTCGGGTGAGAGTGGAGAACTCCGGTGGAGGGCTGCAAACTTCGAATTGAAGCGCGGTTCAGAAGGAGGGATGCATAGTGAAGCTACTGGCAAGAGAAGGGAGGCGGAGGCGCACGCACGACAGTGAATCGAGCTGGATCCCGTGGCGGGTCGCGGCGGCCGGAGTCGAGGAAGGAGACCTCCTCGGGGCTCTTCCAGTGGCTAGGCGTGCTCTAGGTGGAGTGCAGGGATGGTGTGTGCTCGAGTTGAAGCTCGGGGCCTCTATTTATAGGCGGATCGACGGGGTGGCCGTGAACGGAGAATCTCCGGCGAGCGATTACGGCGATGCAGTGGATTGGCAGGAGGTTTGAGTGGCCAGGCAGCATCAGTGGAAGTTACTGGTGTCATTCCACTGCTAAACGGAGTTGGTCTTGGCGTAATGGCGCCGGTCCACGGTGGGGTGGCCGCACGGGCACGTCGGCGGCAGAGAGCGCGCTCTGCGCCCTGCGGTTCACGACAAGGGTGGCAGCGCGTTCGAGGGAGTGGAAGGCCACGCGGCGAGCTCCGGTGGCTTGGGCCGCGCTGTGTGGCGCCGTCAGCGCCGTGCCTCTCGCTGGCGGCCGCAAAGCCGCCGCTGGCGTCGGTCACGGGGCGGCGCACCTTCTGCTGCTCGTCGCCGACGTCCGCAAGGTGCCAGATGCTCGTGCGGTGCAGGAACAAGGGGGAGGGGACGGGGAGCAAGGCGACATCGGGGCACTGTCGAGAGCGACAACCATCTGTGAAGAAAACGACAGTAAGCCACTGAACTATTCTCTGAATTATCTGAACCTGACATTGACAATGCACTGCAGGTGCTCGACAGAATGATTTGGCTATGAGAAACTTTTTTCTGGGGCTGTAACTTGGTGAGGTGACCACTCAATGCACCCAGAGGCTGCCTGATTTTACTTGGAATTTTTGAAAAAGGATTTGAATGAATTTCACCAAATTTGACAAATCTGGTCCAAACTTGCAGGAAGTGTAGTTTGAAAAATTTGAACTGAAGACCAGTGGATCTTCATGGATCTTGGTTGAGGGTTCAAAGGACTAGGAGGGGTAAAAGGTTTGGGGGCAACAATCAAAACAGAAAATGGAGTTCCTTTGTAAATCACCAATGGCTAGAATAGAAGACAGAAATTTGTTTGA
The DNA here is from genome assembly GCF_018294505.1 of Triticum aestivum. Lineage (NCBI taxonomy): Eukaryota > Viridiplantae > Streptophyta > Magnoliopsida > Poales > Poaceae > Triticum > Triticum aestivum. Next base: position 157,850,824 of record NC_057796.1, on the reverse strand, counting down.
ATAAGATTTAAATGGAAAATAAACATAGGGGAGGTTCAACTTGCTGGATTAGATGCCAAACATGATCGAAAGATGAGGGGAGGTTTAGGAGAGAGTATTTGCACTAAGGCCATGGCAAGAGGGAATTGTTGAAAGTGGCAAAGGATTATTCCAAAAGCCATAGTGCAAATTTCAAAAGATTTTCAAAAGGCATTTTCCCAAGTGAAAAGCATTTTGTCTTGAGTCAAAATAAAAAAGCAAGAACCTCCAAGACCAAAGGCAGATCTTGGGTGAATTCAAATAAAACTTCTGTCATAAAAAATATATTTGAAAGGGAGAGTTCTTTTGAGAAAAACAAAAAAAAATTAAATCACCTCCCTCAAGTCAAATAAAATCTTTTGAAAAATCCAAATAAAAACTTGGGTGTCACAACCAAGAAACCCAAGAGCTTGCCTGCGGGCACACCAAAGAGACATTTAGCCAGATTAAGCATCATCTTGTAGAACCGGGGATTGTCAAATGTCTCCTTCAAATCATCAATCAGGGTCTCCTTCTTTCTTGACTTCACCACAATGTCATCGACATAAGCATGAACATTGCGCCCAATCTGATTGTGAAGGCAATTTTGCACACACCGCTGATAAGTCGCCTGGGCACTCTTGAGCCCAAAAGGCATAGACACATAGCAGAAGGCTCCAAATGGAGTAATGAAAGCTGTCTTCTCCTGGTCCTTAACTGCCATATTCATCTGATGATAACCAGAATAAGCATCCAAAAAACTCAGACGCTCACAACCTGCCGTAGCATCAATGATTTGATCAATATGAGGTAGGGCAAACGGATTAGCCAGACAAGCCTTGTTCAAGTCCATATAATCCACACACATCCGCCAAGTGCCATTCTTCTTGAGTACCAATACCGGGTTAGCCAACCACTCAGGATGGAAAACTTCAACGATAAACCCAGCTGCCTAGAGCCGGGCCACTTCCTCTCCAATGGCCTTCTGCCTCTCCTCGTTAAATTAGTGAAGAAACTGCTTAACCGGCTTAAATTTTGGATCAATATTAAGAGTATGCTCAGCGAGTTCTCTCGGTACACCCGGCATATCTGAAGGCTTCCATGCAAAGGTGTCCCGGTTCTCACGGATGAACTCGATGAGCGCGCTTTCCTATTTCGGATCCAGATTGGCACTGATACTGAACTGCTTCGATGAATCACCAGGAACAAAATCAACCATCTTAGTGTCATCTACCGACTTAAATTTGAGTGAAGGATCCTGCTCTGTGGTTGGCTTCTTTAGAGACGTCATGTCCGCCGGGTCAACATTATCCTTATAAAATTTCAACTCCTCTGTTGCACAAGCAGACTCAACATAAGCAGCGTCTCCTTCCTCACACTCCAACGCTATCTTCCGGCTCCCATGCACCGTGATGGTTCCCTTTTAAACTGGAATCTTGAGCTGCAGATACACATAACAAGGCCGCGCCATGAACTTGGCATAAGCCGCCCGTCCAAACAAAGCATGATATGGGCTGTGGATCTTGACCACTTCAAAGGTCAATGTCTCCGACCTAGAGTCATGATCATCTCCAAAAGCAACTTCCAGAGCTATCCTACCAACTGGGTAGGCCAACTTACGAGGTACCACGCCGTGGAAAACAGTGTTTGACGGCTTAAGATTTTTTATCAGTCAACCCCAGGCGACGAAAAGTTTCATAATAAAGGATATTGATGCTGCTCCCTCCGTCCATGAGTACCTTGGTGAATTTATATCCTCCAACCTGGGGTGAGACCACCAAAGCCATGTGACCCGGATTATCAACCTGGGGCGGGTGATCTACACAATGGGCTGCTCAGACAAGCGCAAGTAATAGGGAACCGCCGGCTCAACAGCATTAACTGCCCACTTATGAAGCTTCTGGTCACGCTTACATAAGCTAGTGGTGATTACATGATACTGTCCACTATTCAACTGCTTCGGGTTGCTCTGATAACCAGACTGTTGCTGCTGTTGACTCCCCTGATTACTCTGCTGATTGTAACCACCCTGGTTGCCGTGATTACCTTGATTTCCTTGGAATCCAGAGTTAGAGCCGCCACCGCCGTAACCCGGTCCGTGAGAGCCGGATCCTGAACCGCCACCTGGCCCATGAGTATCTTGAAAAAGATTGGAATTCTTGTACTCCTTCATAATGTAACAATCCTTCCAGAGGTACCCAGACGGTCTTTCTCACGTACCATGCCTTGGGCAGGGCTGATTTAGCATCTGTTCAAGTTGAAGCAAGATCCTCTGGTCCATGGGGGCGGTTTACCCTTACGATGCTGACCATTATTCTGCGCATTGGTGTTAGCCACAAAGTCGAAACTATTATCAGCTTTGCGCTTACCGTTGCCTCCCTGATTCGCCGGGTTATGCTGCTACACCTTGGCGTTCCTGCTGTTCTTTCCCTTGCCCGGCTTTTCATCATCAGACTCGGGGTCCTTGGTACCATCAGAGTCAACATACCTAACCAGAGCCGCCATGAGTGTCCCCATGTCATTGTAGTGGCATTTGAGCTGTCCCAATTTCTGCTTCAGGGGCGTTGTTGGGGATATAACTATTAGGTATGACCCGCCCAGGAGGGGCCGGGTTATACCTACGAAGTCTCTCGAAACCCAAGACCGAGTTTGAAGATGGCGGTTCAATTAAGGGCCCAAAGCCAACAGGCGACTTAAGGCCCGTAGTGATAAACCGCCGTAATGGTATGACTTGTATCATAAGGCAAGATTAACTAGTCACCGAGCCAGACACTGTATATGAGCCGGTCGGGGCTCTGTAAGCCGCAGGGCGTCAACCCGTGTATATAAGGGGACGACCCAGCGGCGGCTTAGGGCAAGTAACATCAAATCAAGAGCTAGGTCAAGCGGATTCGCTCCCTGGTTATCGAGACATACATAATCCCACTCAAAACTGGATTGTAGGCTTTTACCTTCATTGCAAGGGGCCGAACCAATATAAACCTCGTGTCCTTTGTCCCGATTAACCCCTTCTTGCTTCCTAGTTGCGATGGCTCCACGACTAAGTCCTTGTCGGGACCTCGATTCTATGTCACACCGATCTAGCCTGTAACACCTCATATCACTTTGCGGCCTCACGCACGGTATTCCCACGGGTGTCGCCTTACCATGGCCCGGGACCGTTTGCGCCTTTTGGCTCACGTATATGATAATGTCGCTAGCATTCATATGACAGAGAACCCAGGCCGACATGGCTAGTCGTGAACCCAAAGCGGCACTAACGTATGGGGACAGGCATACATGAATCAACATCGAACGTGTCGGTCAGCAGCGTGCGAATCCGGGCTGTAGCACTGGGCTAACAGGACTCCGGGAACCCGGGCTGTAGCAGGCTAGGCAGGACTCCGGATGTCACCGCGTGACATTTCCCCTAAGGGACAGACACAGGAACGATATGAAACACATGCCGGCCAGTCAAGTGTCCAGAGCAGTAGTGCTGGGCTAGCAGGACTCCGATGAACCGGGCTGTAGCGGACTACTATGGCTCAAGGAGGCACTAGACTACATTTCCCCATAGGAGAGGCTGCTAAGGATAGACAACTAGATTGTCAGATCCCACACATACCAAGCATTTCAATCATACACACAATATGCTCGATATGTGCAGATACAACATGGCATCACAACAAGACTCTACGACTCAGAGTATTTATTCATTAGGCCCCGAAGAGCCAGATATTACAAACATGGGTCTCATGACCCAACATTCAGAGCATACAAGTCAAACACATGCGGAAGCTTAACATGTCTGAGTACAGACATCTACAAATGAAAAGGCTGAGAAGCCCGACTATCTACCAGATCCTGCCGAGGGCACAAGATCGTAGCTGAGGTATCAAGCTAAATGTCGAAGTCCACACGGAACTACTAGCGAGACTGACGTCTCTCTGCAAAACATAAAATAAGCAAACGTGAGTACAAATGTACCCAGCAAGACTTACATCAGAACTAGCTACATATGCATCGGTATCAACAAAGGGGGGTGGTGGAGTTTGACTGCAGCAAGCCAGCTTTGACTCGGTGGCTATCCTAAACTATGACTGCAAGTAACTCTTTGAGGTGGCGCACACGAGTCCACATAATCACCATATCAATACTCCACTATGGATCTGCTCCCGTCTCCCTACGAGAACGCCATCCATAGCACTCACGCTTATCTTGCGCATTTTAGAGTATCCACTTTCACTTGTCTATGAACTGTTATAGGCAACCCAGAAGTCCATTTCCGCGGACACGGCTATTCGAATAGATGATGTTAACCCTGCAGGGGTGTACTTCGACACACACGCTCTCACCACTTACCGCCGTTTACACGACATGTACTCGGCAACCTTCAAGCGGAGGCCCAGCGAGGGTGTCGGCCACAGCCTACCTAAACACTCAAGTCTCTAGTCCAGGTTTATCGCCTATTCAGGTTCCATCCGCAGGGAGTCCGGCCGAGGTTTCCACATACGGCCCCGAACGATGTGTGCGGGGTTCCGAGACACCAAACGGGCGCCCGGCATGCCCGGCCACGTGCCTACCGCATCACAGCCCACCCCTCCGGTCAGCGCTGCCCACGGCCTCCAGCATACTACAAACACCAGAAACTACTTGCAACTCCTGGACAGAGGACAAGGGTGATTAAGAAGCCGAGAGGGTCCATTGGTTTCGGGCCCAATGCGTGGTAGTAACTGTATCATGGATCACAAACACAGAACTCAGTTCCTCAGGACGGCTTCAATGAGACAACCCACCATGTACTCCTACATGGCCTCCCACCACTACCTTTACCAAATCGTGTTCACACACTTAGCTCGCACACAGTAGGACATGTTCATCACCATTCCAACTCATCCCCGATGAATCAGACCCGACTCAACTCTAAGCAGTAGCAGGCATGACAAACAAGCATGAATGAGTAGGCACATCCGGGCTCAAACAACTCCTACTCATGCTAGTGGGTTTCATCTATTTACTGTGGCAATGGCAGGTCATGCAGAGGATAAGGGGTTCAACTACCGCAGCATGTAACAGTTGAATCGTTGTTGTCCTAATGCAGTAAAAGAGAGCAGGAGCGAGAGAATGGGATTGTATCGGAATGAACAAGGGGGTTTTGCTTGCCTGGCACTTCTGAAGATATTATAGTTCTTCATCGGTGTCATCGAACTCATCGTCGTTATCACGGCTATCGAGAGGGGACAATCACCGGCAAATAAGGAAGAACACAATCAATGCAATGCACAATATGATGCATGATCATGACATGGCAATATGACGTGATTTGGCCTAATGCAACTAGCAACAGAAAGGTTTGGGTTGATTTGAAATCAAGGTTCAAATTCAAATTCAAACTATGAATTCAAATAGTGCATTATCATGTTTTCACCTATACAGCAGGTATAACTTAGTTTGACATGCATGAAAATGATACAGATGGATAGATTGCATTTTTCTGATAATTTTTCATATATAAATTATTTCATTCTGAGCTACGGTTGATTTTATATGTTTTTAGAAGTTTATACTATTTTCTGGAATTTTCTGAATTATTTTAAATCCAGAAAATGAGTTATTGCATCAGCACTGCGTCACTGTGACGTCAGCTGGTCAACGGCGGCTGGTCCAGGTCAAACCTGACGCGTGGGACCTGCCTGTCAGTGACTAACCTAACTAATCCAGATTAATTAGCGCTAAACTAATACTAATCTAGTTTAGTTAGGAGCATGGGCCCACACGTCAGTGACTCAGGGGGAGTCAAACTGGGGTCAAACCGGGTCAAACGAGGTCAAACCCGCCGGCGACTCGACGCCGGCGAGGCCCGAGACGGCGGCGCGGCTCGGAAAGCGCCCACAGGGCACGGACGAGGCCGTTCTTGGGCTCATTGGAGAGCTCTTGCAGGCGCGCGTCGAATGGTGGTAGTGGCTGGGCCTGTGGTGACCGGAGTCGACGGCGGCGAGCTCTTTCGCGGCCGCCGGAGTTCGGGTGGGTGCGGGGTTAGCGCTGCGGCTTGCAAAAAAACGAGCTATCACGCTAGAGTTGCTCTACGGAACGTCGCGAGTGCAACGGACGCACGCGCGGGGCCATTTGGTCGCCGGAGCCACGGCGGCGACGAGCTCATGCGGCGGCGAGCTTCGGGCACGGTGGCTAGTCTAGCTAGAGCTCGAAATCGAGCACGGGAGTAGGGGGAAACGGTTCAGGGGCTCACAGTGATCTCAAGGAAGGACTCAGCGGGCTCGGGGAGGCGGAGACGGCGGCGAATCGACCGACGAGGAGCCTCGGTGGCCGGTGACGGAAACGGCGACGATGGCGATGAAGCAGCGTCCGAGGCCGGGAGGATCGTCGAGGAGGAAGAAGCAGATGAGGCGGAGCTCTTGGACAGCTCGGAGAGGCGAGGTGGTGGCGGTGGCCGCGGGTACGGCGATCGGCGTCGGCGAGCTCGCTCGGTGGCGCTCTGTTTTTGCGGGAGAGAGGGCCAGAGGGGAAAGTGAGAGAGAGGAGAGAGCAGTCGGGGCTGCGTGGCATCGCGAGGGAGGCCCAGGGCGACGAGGGGGAAGCGGCAGGAAGGAGGAGGTGGCCGGGGCGCGTGCGTGCGCGCGTCGGGCACGTGCCGTCCTCCTGGCAGGGGGAGGAAGACGACAGGGGAGGAGGAGGTGGGCTGGGCCGCTACAGTGGTGGGCTGGCCCCTCTGGTGGCTACACAGGTGAGGCCAGGTAAGCTCTCCCTCTCTTCTGTTTTCTAATTTGTTTTTGTTTTCTAATTATTTGCCTCTGTTTTGAGCTTAGGAAAAATACCAAGGCATTTCCTAAAATCCTGAAAATATTCATGGACAGTTGCTGAATTATTTCAGTGGCCCAAAAATAGTTCCAACATTATTTGAACATTTAAATTATTTATAGTATTTAAATGCCCAAAAGTCAAATACAATAAGACTTAATTCAAAAATCCAGAATGGCCTAGAAATAGGTGCATCATTTTTGGCAGAGGTTTTTTTTACCTTTATCAAAAATCATGAACATTTCTAAAGGGCACTTGGGTTCATTGAAAATATTGTTTATTTGAACCTAGTTGAATGCATTTGGTGCTAGGGTTTCAACATCCCCATTTCAAGTTTCTTTGAAAATTGAACATGATGACATGAGGAACAAGCAAAGTCAAACAAGGGCTGATCTGGGGCTGTGACAGCTCACCCCCACTAAACAAGAATCTCGTCCCGAGATTCAAGACGTGAGGTAAGAAGACAGAGGGTACACAAAGCTAACACGATCTTCATGATCCAATTGCTCTTCGCGAAGATGTTTATCCGTTGCTTCAATTAACATTGACGTCTTTGCTTTTGAGATCTTCATCCGACATGATGACGACAAGGGAAAACTCTATAGAAATCGATCTCCTTAAAGATCGAGCAACTCACGATCAACTCACGGAATGAGATGTTGAGTATCTCTTGAGCTGAGACTCAACACATACATCGAGAGAGGGATGAAGTGAAACAGAGAACGAAGATTCAAGTTGATAAGCACAATTCCACGCTGAATAAGATGGTGCATGGTTTCAAAGTAGCGAGGAGATAATTGCCATGATTCCATAGAGGCACCTTAGGGAAGGTGACTTGTAGAAATATTCCCTTAAGTGGCAAAAAGAATTACTTTTGATACATAGATCATTGAAACTCTTTATACCAGCCCAAGGAAAATCACAAACGATCATTTGAAGGAGTTCAGAGAAATGGCATACTCAGATCGGAAAAGAAACTATGGTTATGGAGCAACTCGGCAAGCGGAAGGCACATTCCCGCTGATACCGGGGATATAACCTAGTGTCTGAGTATGCTCTCCGGAACTTGAGCATTTCCATATTCATCAAGGTTTTACCAACATCCGTGCCGAGGATCCTGGCAACACAACATACTACCATGATGAACGGTGATGGAGGATGCAGGTGCAAAGGAGGACAACACTTTCTCAGATTTCACCTTAGCGAAGCCAAGGGAGCAAAATCTGGATGATCGACCGAGAGACATTTAGCACTCCACTTCTAATGTTCTCCTTGATGCACTAGCATATCCCATTCATAGATATGGTTTGATGTCTAGAACATCAAGTAAAGGTCGGACTTCTGGTGCACAGGAATCCATAGGGAATAACTAGTGGAATAAATCCTAGGAAATCCTTATGGGGAGGTGGCCAACTTCCTCAATCAAGATACTAAAATAATAGGCCTTCCGGCTGGAAGTGTTGGCCATGACATCCACTTTACCGGTTATCGAGAGGGCAATGTTATAATTCTTGGGAAATGTTCCAACCATCATATCTGCCTGAGATTCAGATCTAGTTGGTTTCAGTATATTCCAGACTCATCAAGTCTAGAAAGAAAATTAAGGTTTGCAACACAAATCGACGAGATGACGTTGCGAGATTCTCAGGGGATGAACTACGATAGCAAGCTCCAAAACACGAGCTGGTTCTGCTGCAAACATGTGAACACGTTGTCCCAGACAAGCATGCCCACATGGTAGTCTTACAATGAAAACACTACCGAGTTCTGGTTGGGAACCATCGACGAGGATATCGAAGTTCTTTCATAAGTCCGGATTAGCTCTTATGAAGGAACTCCTCCTCCTTGAACAAATCAATCAGTGGCTTGGTGTGCTAGGGATACATATAGAATGAAGGTTGCAAGTCTCCAAACCGCGGTATACTTCGCACATATGCATGACTGACTTGGGATGATTCCAGAGGAGGCAAAACAAACTTTCTCGAATTCACGGCGGCAGCTTGCATCTAATGCACATGAATTAGAGTAAGTCACTTATTCCATCCAACATATGCTTCATAACGGAACATGAAGATAATGCCTATAAAGTTTCCAATACTAGCTGGATGTTCAACACGAGTCATGGAGAAGGTAGCAGTGTTGCTGATGGGCTCAACAACAATTCATCCAGGTTTCCATGGAGATGGAATTCCATAATTATGTGAACAAGTGATAGCATTGGTCAAACCCAAAAGATATAATGGTGTATGCTCGAGGGATCAACCACAAGTAAGACAACATTATGAACATCGTTGGTTCTGATTTGACTTGATGATAGCCCATGTTCAAATCAAAGCCTTGATACGACAATAGGTCCAACAACTGATCACAGGGACCAATCGATGAAGATATCATCTATCTTCAACACACGCAAATATATCCCTTGAAATGAGCTAAGCTGGCAAGCTTTTATCTTCCAACTCTCCAAGTTATTGCTTGGCTTAACCAACTAGCTCAGGGGTATCCGACACGGATTCTTGGAGAAGGGGTGGTTACAGAAAACCAACTTGATCACGAATTCAACATAGCGGTCAGGTGACAACCTGGTGATACTTCCGAGAAGATATTCGGAAAATCACGTACCACCGACATGTTATTAAGATCGAGAACAATCTTGCTTTTCAGGGCAAGACGATATGACTGAACAAGCAAGGACTGACACTATCCTAACCCTTTGATCGAAAAGTGCACCGGAAATAAGGACTAGGTAGCACGATCAACCTTGGGATATGATTCAGTAACCAACACGCTAAGGATGAAATTATTGTCCTTTAACTACCAAGCAACGGAGTTGCTAGGAGTATTGATTTCACGCATCATAGTTCACTTGTCGGCATTGCGGTTGCAACAACACGGGACGAAGAAATGAGTGATGATGGCGAGGAGTATCACTAAATCAAGAATTCATAAGAGGTGGTGCAATTCTCATGACACTCTTGACATAAAGATGGTAACACTCCAAGGTAGAACAGAACAAAAACTGGATTGGCATTTGATCTGTGGAATACAACTACTTTGACCCAATCCCAGAGATGGACGAGGTACTGGAGTTTGTTTCTCCTAGTCATTCTGGAATAAAACGGCTTGACGGACCACAAGAATAATAGGCATCGATAATGCAAATGCACAATTACTCCTGACTATCAATTGATAGACGAGGGCCAGAAAATAACTAAAGAGGGACAACTCAAAGGAACATATGTTTTTTTCTGAGTTGTGGATGCATAGATTAGTATGTCGGGCGAAGCTCAACATTTCTTCCGGATAACCCATGGAGAAAGGGTAGAACTGACAGATTCACAATGTAGAATGGAGAACTCATTAAGAGCACTCTGGTCGTGATCTTTTGGTTCAAACGAACTCCTGCCAAGAATGGTTCATGGTATTTGGAAGAACGATATACCACGGACCTCGAAGACTATCACAAAGGTTACTAATAACCTAAAGGAACGAGCAAACACTATCAACAAGAGGTAAGTGGAGTGAATCTTGGGTTCAAGAACCCAGAAATAGAATGCCTACTAACTAAATGGCATCACGGGATGCTTTCGAGAATAATGGCCAGAATCATCACACTGGGGATGCAAGCATTGCTAGATTACTAAGTGGTCCTCTAAGACACCTAGGGTCATAATAATAACTCCAACATATATGTCAAGGCAACAGAGTACCTCAACTCAACGGTTAGTGTGGTTAATCTGGCCCAAAGGAACATCGAGAACGGAAAGAAGGGATTTGCAAATGCATCAGATTATTTAGAAGCCTGGGATGACTCGGACAGCACAACGGCCGTAAATGCTCAAAGGACTTGAGACATCCTACAAGAAATGGTGGCATAACCACTTAACATCACAATATCAATGTTCTGAGATCAACTAAGAACACATGGAAGTAGTAGGAACCGAACTGAGGCTTGAGACCATCAATCCTACGAGTCTATGGATTAGTAACACGTGATCCTGATAGAAAGATGAGAAGCCTAGTTCTTAATCCCCGTAGAAGAGAAGAGGGTGACTCAGATCAGAAGGGCATAAGGTAAAGGTGTAAAAAGAGCCTTACGTTCCCTTCCACAATCAATTCCCTTATATAACTAAAGCATTTCTAGACTCAACTTCGACCAGTTTGGCTTGGTAATCCTACGGGCAGTCAGGCTCTGATACCAACGCTGTCGGGACCCCGATTCTAAGTCACACCGATCTAGCCTGTAACACCTCATATCACTTTGCGGCCTCACGCACGGTATTCCCACGGGTGTCGCCTTACCATGGCCCGGGACCGTTTGCGCCTTTTGGCTCACGTATATGATAATGTCGCTAGCATCCATATGACAGAGAACCCGGGCCGACATGGCTAGTCGTGAACCCAAAGCGGCACTAACGTATGGGGACAGGCATACATGAATCAACATCGAACGTGTCGGTCAGCAGCGTGCGAATCCGGGCTGTAGCACTGGGCTAACAGGACTTCGGGAACCCGGGCTGTAGCAGGCTAGGCAGGACTCCGAATGTCACCGCGTGACATTTCCCCTAAGGGACAGACACAGGAACGATATGAAACACATGCCGGCCAGTCAAGTGTCCAGAGCAATAGTGCTGGGCTAGCAGGACTCCGGTGAACCGGGCTGTAGCGGACTACTATGGCTCAAGGAGGCACCAGACTACATTTCCCCATAGGAGAGGCTGCTAAGGATAGACAACTAGATTGTCGGATCCCACACATACCAAGCATTTCAATCATACACACAATATGCTCGATATGTGCAGATACAACATGGCATCACAACAAGACTCTACGACTCAGAGTATTTATTCATTAGGCCCCGAAGAGCCAGATATTACAAACATGGGTCTCATGACCCAACATTCAGAGCATACAAGTCAAACACATGCGGAAGCTTAACATGTCTGAGTACAGACATCTACAAATGAAAAGGCTGAGAAGCCCGACTATCTACCAGATCCTGCCGAGGGCACAAGATCGTAGCTGAGGTATCAAGCTAAACGTCGAAGTCCACACAGAACTACTAGCGAGACTGACGTCTCTCTGCAAAACATAAAATAAGCAAACGTGAGTACAAATGTACCCAGCAAGACTTACATCAGAACTAGCTACATATGCATCGGTATCAACAAAGGGGGGTGGTGGAGTTTGACTGCAGCAAGCCAGCTTTGACTCGGTGGCTATCCTAAACTATGACTGCAAGTAACTCTTTGAGGTGGCGCACACGAGTCCACATAATCACCATATCAATACTCCACTATGGATCTGCTCCCGTCTCCCTACGAGAACGCCATCCATAGCACTCACGCTTATCTTGCGCATTTTAGAGTATCCACTTTCACTTGTCTATGAACTGTTATAGGCAACCCAGAAGTCCATTTCCGCGGACACGGCTATTCGAATAGATGATGTTAACCCTGCAGGGGTGTACTTCGACACACACGCTCTCACCACTTACCGCCGTTTACACGACATGTACTCGGCAACCTTCAAGCGGAGGCCCAGCGAGGGTGTCGGCCATAGCCTACCTAAACACTCAAGTCTCTAGTCCAGGTTTATCGCCTATTCAGGTTCCATCCGCAGGGAGTCCGGCCGAGGTTTCCACATACGGCCCCGAACGATGTGTGCGGGGTTCCGAGACACCAAACGGGCGCCCGGCATGCCCGGCCACGTGCCTACCGCATCACAGCCCACCCCTCCGGTCAGCGCTGCCCACGGCCTCCAGCATACTACAAACACCAGAAACTACTTGCAACTCCTGGACAGAGGACAAGGGTGATTAAGAAGCCGAGAGGGTCCATTGGTTTCGGGCCCAATGCGTGGTAGTAACTGTATCATGGATCACAAACACAGAACTCAGTTCCTCAGGACGGCTTCAATGAGACAACCCACCATGTACTCCTACATGGCCTCCCACCGCTACCTTTACCAAATCGTGTTCACACACTTAGCTCGCACACAGTAGGACATGTTCATCACCATTCCAACTCATCCCCGATGAATCAGACCCGACTCAACTCTAAGCAGTAGCAGGCATGACAAACAAGCATGAATGAGTAGGCACATCCGGGCTCAAACAACTCCTACTCATGCTAGTGGGTTTCATCTATTTACTGTGGCAATGACAGGTCATGCAGAGGATAAGGGGTTCAACTACCACAGCATGTAACAGTTGAAACGTTGTTGTCCTAATGCAGTAAAAGAGAGCAGGAGCGAGAGAATGGGATTGTATCGGAATGAACAAGGGGGTTTTGCTTGCCTGGCACTTCTGAAGATATTATAGTTCTTCATCGGTGTCATCGAACTCATCGTCGGAATCACGGCTATCGAGAGGGGACAATCACCGGCAAACAAGGAAGAACACAATCAATGCAATGCACAATATGATGCATGATCATGACATGGCAATATGATGTGATTTGGCCTAATGCAACTAGCAACAGAAAGGTTTGGGTTGATTTGAACTCAAGGTTCAAATTCAAATTCAAACTATGAATTCAAATAGTGCATTATCATGTTTTCACCTATACAGCAGGTATAACTTAGTTTGACATGCATGAAAATGATACAGATGGATAGATTGCATTTTTCTGATAATTTTTCATATATAAATTATTTCATTCTGAACTACGGTTGATTTTATATGATTTTTAGAAGTTTATACTATTTTCTGGAATTTTCTGAATTATTTTAAATCCAGAAAATGAGTTATTGCGTCAGCACTGCGTCACTGTGATGTCACCTGGTCAACGGCGGCTGGTCCAGGTCAAACCTGACCCGTGGGTCCTGCCTGTCAGTGACTAACCTAACTAATCCAGATTAATTAGCGCTAAACTAATACTAATCTAGTTTAGTTAGGAGCATGGGCCCACACGTCAGTGACTCAGGGGGAGTCAAACTGGGGTCAAACCGGGTCAAACGAGGTCAAACCCGCCGGCGACTCGACGCCGGCGAGGCCCGAGACGGCGGCGCGGCTCGGAAAGCGCCCACAGGGCACGGACGAGGCCGTTCTTGGGCTCATTGGAGAGCTCTTGCAGGCGCGCGTCGAATGGTGGTAGTGGCTGGGCCTGTGGTGACCGGAGTCGACTGCGGCGAGCTCTTTCGCGGCCGCCGGAGTTCGGGTGGGTGCGGGGTTAGCGCTGCGGCTTGCAAACAAACGGGCTATCGCGCTAGAGTTGCTCTACGGAACGTCGCGAGTGCAACGGACGCACGCGCGGGGCCATTTGGTCGCCGGAGCCACGGCGGCGACGAGCTCATGCGGCGGCAAGCTTCGGGCACGGTGGCTAGTCTAGCTAGAGCTCGAAATCGAGCACGGGAGTAGGGGGAAACTGTTTAGGGGCTCACAGTGATCTCAGGGAAGGACTCAGCGGGCTCGGGGAGGCGGAGACGGCGGCGAATCGACCGACGAGGAGCCTCGGTGGCCGGTGACGGAAACGGCGACGGTGGCGATGAAGCAGCGCGTCCGAGGCCGGGAGGATCGTCGAGGAGGAAGAAGCAGATGAGGCGGAGCTCTTGGACAGCTCGGAGAGGCGAGGTGGTGGCGGTGGCCGCGGGTACGGCGATCGGCGTCGGGGAGCTCGCTCGGTGGCGCTCTGTTTTTGCGGGAGAGAGGGCCAGAGGGGAAACTGAGAGAGAGGAGAGAGCGGTCGGGGCTGCGTGGCGTCGCGAGGGAGGCCCAAGGCGACGAGGGGGAAGCGGCAGGAAGCAGGAGGTGGCCGGGGCGCGTGCGTGCGCGCGTCGGGCACGCGCCGTCCTCCTGGCAGGGGGAGGAAGACGACAGGGGAGGAGGAGGTGGGCTGGGCCGCTACAGTGGTGGGCTGGCCCCTCTGGTGGCTACACAGGTGAGGCCAGGTAAGCTCTCCCTCTCTTCTGTTTTCTAATTTGTTTTTGTTTTCTAATTATTTGCCTCTGTTTTGAGCTTAGGAAAAATACCAAGGCATTTCCTAAAATCCTGAAAATATTCATGGACAGTTGCTGAATTATTTCAGTGGCCCAAAAATAGTTCCAACATTATTTGAACATTTAAATTATTTATAGTATTTAAATGCCCAAAAGTCAAATACAATAAGACTTAATTCAAAAATCCAGAATGGCCTAGAAATAGGTGCATCATTTTTGGCAGAGGTTTTTTTTACCTTTATCAGAAATCATGAACATTTCTAAAGGGCATTTGGGTTCATTGAAAATATTGTTTATTTGAACCTAGTTGAATGCATTTGGTGCTAGGGTTTCAACATCCCCATTTCAAGTTTCTTTGAAAATTAAACATGATGACATGAGGAACAAGCAAAGTCAAACAAGGGCTGATCTGGGGCTGTGACAGCCCTTTCACCAGGACATCTGCCGTCACAATTCCACGACAGTTGGCACCCACCGTGGGGCTAGCGCACGGTGGATTTGAGTTCTTGAAGGGCAGCTTCGAAGGGCTCAAGGGATACGCCGTGGGCCGGATGACCAAGAGTCGTCGCGGTAAACTCTACATCGACGACGCAGGCTGGGGCCCCAACGCCAGCTCAATTGAGTACGGGTACCGGGTCCCATTCGGCAGAATTCACGTCTTCATCGGCCGGATCGGCGAGCCGGGCCCTGAGCCGGACACATGCACCGACATCATCGAGACGGATCAGCGTGCGAGACCCGCCCAGGCTCAGCCTGCCATGAAGCGTGCCTTCGTGGGATGCGTCCATGGAGGAGAACTTCCTGAAGGATCTGTGTCTGGCGGTGAGACGGCCATCTATTCTGACGGTGAGTCGTCCATGGGTGAGACGGATTCGTTGTATCAACTACAAGACGGCGGGCTTGGGGGCTGGTCCGATGGCAGCAGTATTCCGGATCCCTTTGAGCCGCTGAGCAGAGTAGGGATCTTCATGGCCGGCACTCAGCCAGGTCAAAACTCTACGACTGCGGCAGCAATAACCTCCGGGTCAGCGGCAGCCGGGGCAGGAGGCCCTGTGCGCCCGCCGGCTCAGGTACTGATTGATCTCACGGATAGACTGACAACCCTGTTAACCGCCACAGTTAATCCGGCGGATCAGGCTGAGCATGATGCAGAGGTGGTTCGGTTACGTGAGGAGATAACACAAGCCAAGGAAAACCTAGCAGCTGAAGGCACCAGATTGGCTACGGAGCGGGCGGCTTTGGATGCTCGAGCCCAGCAGCTTCAATCAGAAGCGTTCTAGTTCATGATGGATCTAAACGCATCAAATGAGGTCATGAGGAGAAGGCATCAGAAGTCTCAATCCCGTCTGCCTTTGATCTATGACCCTAGAAATCCGTACACACCCGGTGCAGGTTCCAGTAATCCACCAGAGGTAAATCCGGCTGCGATGCCTGGAGCTGGGGCGCCGGTTCAGCCACGGGTGACGGAACCTCCCCGAGTGAACACTACTCTGCCTCAGTATGTGCCAACACCACCGGGTCATTATTCTAACCTGCTGGAGAACATGATCGCTGCGGCAGCGCGATTGGCGACTCTCCCGGTGGAGGGTGACTCTCCGACGGCAATTGAAACATGAAGGCTCCGAGAACATCTTCAGACGGCTCTGGTACAGCAGGAGGCATACTCTTACAGTTGAGACAGGATTCATTCGAACCCTCGTCCGAGCCGGAGCCCGAGTTACAGTAGGCATATGGACTCAGCGGCAGTTTCAAGGAACGTTCGGCGTTGTGATCAGTCAGGTGGGCGAGACCCGGCGCGAGATGGAGCCCCTAACTTGGCTAATCAAGATAGGGTACGCC
This sequence comes from Triticum aestivum, assembly GCF_018294505.1. Taxonomy (NCBI): domain Eukaryota; kingdom Viridiplantae; phylum Streptophyta; class Magnoliopsida; order Poales; family Poaceae; genus Triticum; species Triticum aestivum. Next base: position 157,834,255 of record NC_057796.1, on the reverse strand, counting down.
AAGAGGCTGAGCGGGTGGCTCAGCAGGCGATGGAGCAGGCGGCTCAGCAGGCGGCTTACCAACCTTTTCCGGTTTATCCGACGACTTCTATTGAGGCGGGCGCGACCACAAGAACCGGAGGTGTCCCTTGCTTAGTGCCGGCACTGCGTAATGAGCGTTTGCCCAAGGATTTGAAGGGACCTCGGAAGGTGCCTAACTACACGGCTGACTTGCAGCCCGGGGCGTGGATTGAAAGTTATGAGATGGCCATGGAGCTACTGGAGGTCAGTGACGCGGCAATGGCCAAGTACTTCACTATGATGCTGGATGGACGACCCGCACTTGGTTAAAGGGACTGCCACCAAATTCCATTGGTTCCTGGGCCGAGTTAAAGGCTCGATTCATTCAGAACTTTAAGGACACATGCAAGCAGCCCATGTCGATTGTGGACTTGACTAATTACAAGCAAGAGGAAGGTGAGTCCACGACCCGTTGGGTGCGCCGGGTAAAGGAAATAATACATTCATCTCATAAGATGGATGCCGGCTCTGCAGTCTTAATGTTGGAGAAAAATTGCCGTTTTGAACCTCTGAAACAGAAGCTGGGGTGGCTCAAGCGCGATTGTAATGACATGGGCCAGCTGATGGCGGCTCTGGTTAAATATGCCGATTCTGATAGTACCAAGGATCCTGCGTCTGATGAAGAGAAGACAGGGAAGGGAAAGAAGAACGGTAATGCTAAGGGTCTTTAGAATAACCTGACGAATCAAGGAGGCAATAATAAACGTAAGGCTGATGGTAGCTCGGAGTTTGTGGAAAATACACAGGGCAAACAATCAACGACGCAAGGGGAGGCCACCTCCTCGGTCTGGCGGGTCAGGTCCCACTCTTGAGCAGTTGCTGAATGAGCCTTGTCCAAGGCATGGCACCCGGGAGAAGCCGGCCACTCATCTGTGGAAAGACTGTACGATTATGAAGGCTTTCAAGAATGTTAACATGTTCGACGGTAATCACGGGCTGGGCGGTGGCTCAGGCGATGGCGGTTTTCATGGCCTGGGCGGCGGCTCAGGTGGTGGCGGCTTTCATGGCCAGGGCCCTCAAGGTCACCAATGTGGTTATAATCAGCAATCTGGCCAGGGAGGTCAGCAGCAGCAACAATCCGGGTATCAGAGTAACCCGAAGCAACTAAATAGTGGACAATATCATGTGTTCACCACCAGTCTGTGCAAAAGGGACCAGAAACTTCATAAGAGGGCCGTGAACGCTGTTGAGCCAGCGGTCCCTCATTATCTGAGATGGTGTGAGCAGCCTAACACATGGAGTAGAGAGGATCACCCTCCCCGGGTTGACAATCCGGGTCGCTTGGCCTTAGTGGTGGCACCTCAAGTTGGTGGATACAAATTCACAAGAGTGCTCATGGGTGGAGGCAGCAGCATCAACATCCTTTATTATGAGACCTTTCGTCGCATGGGATTGACTGATAAAAATCTCAAGACATCCAACACTGTTTTCCATGGAGTAGTGCCTGGTAAGTCGGCGTACCCAGTGGGTAAGATTGAGCTGGAAGTAGCCTTTGGGGATGAGCATGATTCCAGGGCTAAGAGTTGACCTTTGAGGTGGTCAAATCCGGAGTCCATATCACGCATTGTTTGGGCGGCCGGCTTACGCAAAGTTCATGGAATGGCCGTGTTATGTTTACCTGCAACTCAAGATGCCGGGTCACCAGGGCACCATCACAGTGCATGGGAGCCGGAAGATAGCCTTGGAATGCGAGGAAGGTGATGCTGCTTATGCTAAATCTGTTTGTGCAACAGAGGAGTTGAAGTTCTATAAGGATAATGTTGACCGGCAGACATGACGTCCTTGAAGAAGCCAACCACGGAACACGAGTCGGTAATGAAATTTAAGTCGGCCGATGACACCAAGCTTGTTGATTTTGCTCCAGGTGACTCATCTAAACAGTTCAGTACCAGTGCTAATCTGGATCCCAAATAGGAAAGCGCGCTCATCGAGTTCATCCGTGAGCACCGGGACATCTTTGCATGGAAACCTTCTGACATGCCTTGTGTACCGAGAGAACTCGCTGAGCACGCTCTTAATATTGATCCAAAATTTAAGCCGGTCAGGCAGTTTCTTCGGCGGTTTAATGAGGAGAGGCGTAATGCTGTTGGTGAGGAGGTGGCCCGGCTCTTGGCGGCCGGGTTTATTGTTTAAGTTTTTCACCCAGAATGGTTGGCTAACCCGGTGCTTGTGCTAAAAAAGAACGGCACCTGGCGTATGTGTGTGGATTACACGGACTTAAATAAGGCTTGCCCAGCTGATCCTTTCGCTCTCCCTCGTATTGATCAAATCATTGATGCTACGGCGGGTTGTGAGCGTTTGAGCTTCTTGGATGTTTATTCTGGATATGATCAGATTAAAATGGCAGTTAAGGACCAGGAGAAGACGGCTTTCATCACTCTGTTTGGAGCCTTCTGTTATGTATCTATGCCTTTTGGGCTTAAGAGTGCCCAGGCGACTTATCAACGATGTGTGCAGAACTGTCTCCACAATCAGATTGGGCGCAACGTTCATGCTTATGTGGATGACATTGTGGTGAAATTCAGAGAGAAGGAGACCTTGATAGATGATCTGAAGGAAACCTTTAATAATCTCCGGGTCTACAAGATGATGCTTAACCCGGCAAAGTGCGTTTTTGGAGTGCCAGCTGGCAAGCTTTTGGGTTTTCTGGTCTCTAACAGAGGCATTGAGGCTAACCCGGAGAAGATCAAGGCAATCACCTCTTTGGCTAAGCCGGCGTGTATCAATGACGTTCAGCGTCTGGCGGGTCGTATTGCTGCTTTAAGCTGGTTCATAAGCCGATTAGGTGAGAAGGCCATACCACTGTACCATATGATGAAGAAGACGGACAATTTCGTGTGGAGTGATGCTGCTAATGCTGCCTTTGATGATTTGAAGAGACAGTTGTCTGAGCTGCCGGTCCTTGCTGCTCCTATTGATAAGGAGCCCTTATTGCTGTATGTGGCTACTAACACACGTGCCGTCAGTGTGGCCATTGTGGTGGAACGCAAGGAGGCTGGAAAGGAGCATCCGGTTCAACGGCCGGTTTATTACATCAGTGTGGTGCTGATTGAGTCCAAGCAAAGGTATCCACATTGGCAGAAACTTGTTTATGGGGTTGTCGGCCTTCTGGGAATGGGGGCCCCCACACTTGCCTACCTGCGGCCCACAGCGTGGCCAAGCAGCAGGCCGTACGGCCCATCTTCGCCAACAAGGCACCCAAGACCCTCGCGAGGGTCTAAGCCTCGCGAGGCGGACGACGCAAGACATCCTCTGGAGTGGCCTAGCCAGGCAGGCTCACGAGGAGCGGAGATATCAAGGCGAGGCAAACCTCACAAGGCTTTCGTGACGTCAGCCATGACGAATGGTACCAGGCGGGTGCCAGGCGGGCGCCAGTGCGCGCAGCGTCCTTATTTCCTCTTTGGTGCTAAGGAGGCCAGCGCAGGCGAAGAGTACCGAGGTATCCGACAAAGGTTGCCATATTGGTGCAACGAGACCAAGACCAGGAGGACGGCAAGGCAGAGGTATCATGGAGCCCAAGACGGCGTCACCCCAGGGCTTTTCGTAGGCGAAGACCGCTTTTGTCAGGATAGCGTGTACTAGCTGTCCCCCTTCAAATTTTCCCACCGTTGTTGGCTCCCTTCCTGCTCGATATTTGGGAAGAGGAGCAGGGCCTCTATAAATAGGACTAGCCACCATAGTAGGGGGGAGACCCCGAACTAGTTCAAATCATCCTCTACTGCACAAGTACAAGAACACCTCAACCTCAGGAGGCTGTTCTTCCCTTGTAATGTTCATCATCAGCCCAATAGGCAATCCACCACCACCACCACACTGGAGTAGGGTATTACACCACAACGGTGGCCCGAACCAGTATAAACCTCGTGTCTTTCTGTGTTGCGAGTTCGTCGAGTTCGTCCGCAAGATATTAGCGAGCTAGAGCGTAGACCGGTAGGAGGGAGAGACTTCGTGCGCACCCCAGTGTTCAAACCTTAAGGGTTTGCGGGAATCCCACATCCGACGTTTGGCGCGGCAGGTAGGGGTGCGCCGTAGTTTCCCTTCCATCAGTTCGTTGCTCCATCGCTCCGTCGTTTCCATGGCGGACGCTCGCCGTGCTCGAGCTGAGCGTCGGGCTGCCCTCTCCGCCCGCGTCGCTCAGACGGCTCCCGTAGGCGGGCCACTTCGTCGTTCTTCGTCTCCCGCCGCCAACGCTGCCACCGGCCCCGCGGGGAACGAGCAGCAGGCGTCCTCGCTGCATCCTTCGGTGCGGCAAGACGGCAGCACCGCTACTCCATCACTTACCCCTACCGGTTCTTCGTCTCACGCGCACCGCGCTCCCATGGAGGCACGGGCCGCGCTCATCGCGGCGAATGAGCTCCCGCGTTACCGCCCCGTCGACGACCTCTATGAGGAGTGGCTCGACCGCGTCGCCGAGCTCGTCCGCGCCGCAGGGGGATCTCCGGCGCCGTCCCACTGTCTGCCTCCCCCTCAACCAGCCGCGGGCGACGGGGCTCATGGCATGCCTCCACCACCTCAACCCCAAGACGGTGCCTTGGCACCAAGGTGGGCGCCTCTGCAGCGTGATCCACTGCGCCCGGCGCCCGCGCATGAAGAAAGAAGCTGCGAAGAAATCCCGCGGCCGTGAGAAGCTGCACCGGCGCTCCCCACGCCACCTCGTCAAGACCGCGTGCCGCCTGCAATGGCGCAGTGCGGACCTCGCCAAGACCAAGCTCCAACTCAAAAGCGGGCCCCGGCGACCACGGCCGGCTGCCGCGCCTTCACCCCCGAACTGCGTAGCGTCGCCTGGCCAGGCAAGTTCAAGCCAGATCTGCCTCCTCGCTACGACGGCACCGCCGATCCCGCGGAGTTCCTGCAGCTCTATGAGCTGAGCATCGAAGCGGCCAACGGCGACGAAAAAGTCATGGCGAACTGGTTTCCATGGCTCTCAAGGATGGGGCCCACTCCTGGCTCCTGAACCTGCAGCACCGCTCGATCTCCTCCTGGGACGAGATGCGCGATCGCTTCGTCGCCAACTTCCAGGGCACTCGAGACCGCCCACCGGCCGCGGGTGATCTATGCCGCATCAAGCAACAACCAGGTTAGACCCTCCAGAAGTACATCCAGCGCTTCAACAACACCCGCCTCAAGATCCCCAAGGTCACGGACGAAGCCATCATCTCTGCATTCTCGGACGGCGTCTGTGACGTCAAGATGAAGGAAGAGCTCGCTATCCATGAGGAGCTTTGCACATCTCAGGAGCTGTTCAACCTGGCGACCAAGTGCGCAAGAGCTGAGGAGGGGCGCCTCTCTCTCCTTGAGGTACCAGCTGCAGGAGCGGAGGAGAAGAAGGCCAAGGCCAAGGACGTGAAGCACAAAGAGGCAGTGGTGCTCGCAGCGGAGCCCGACACCAAGCGAGGCAGAGATCATCCCGAGTCATCCAAGAACGGCCGACCATTCTGCGCCTTCCACAACCTGAACACCCACAACACCAGCGACTGCCAAGAGCTCAGAGCCATACGGGAAGGATGCTACGGTCGACGCCCCGAGCGCAACGACCGCGGAGGAGGACGCGGAGGCGGACGCTGGGACGACCGTGGCCCGCGCCAGGAGTGGCGCGACCGGCCTCGTGAGGACCGCTGGTAGGACCAACCTCGCGAGGGCGCCTGGAGGGACCAGCCTCGTGAGGATCGCCCACAGGGCAACGCCGGTCTTCCTCCGCTGCCGCCACTAAGGAGGAATGACGACCACCACCAGGACGAGGGGGCTGGGTGCTTTCAGGAGCCGCGTGCGATCGCCTGCATCTTGGGCAGTACCTAGGCCCCAGCCTCTCAGCGCATCTTCAAACAGTTCGCTCGCGAGGTGAACGCAGTGCTCACAAAGCTCGAGGCCACGCGCCAGCTCAGGTGGTCCCAATGTGCCATCACCTTCAACTCAGCAGACCAGCTCAAGTGCGCAGCCACCGCTGGCGCCCTCCCTATGCTATGCTCCCCAGTCATCAGCAATGTGCAAGTCACCAAGACTCTCATCGACGGTGGCGCAGGGCTCAACGTCCGGCCCGTCGACACGTTCGACAACCTCCAAGTGCCATATGAGTAGCTCCAGCTAACCAAGCCTTTCTCAGGAGTGACGGACGGTTCCACCACACCGATTGGGCAGGTCCGCCTCCCTGTCACCTTCGGGGAGCGCAAGAACTATCGCACCGAGCTCATCAACTTCGATGTCGCGCACATCCGCCTGCCGTACAATGCCATCCTCGGGTATCCAGCCCTGGCCAAGTTCATGGCAGTCACTCATCACGGCTACAATGTTCTCAAGATGCCAGGAAGCGGAGGAATCATCACGGTCCCATGTGAAGAGAGGGATGCGGTGTGCTCCCTTGAGCGCGCCTTTCAAGCCGCGGCAATCGACGACCCCGACAGCAGAAGTGAAGGCCCTCCGGAGACCATCCCCAAGAAGAAGCTGCCGCGCCGCGCAGGACCTCAGGAAGATGGCGTCGCGGCAGGAGCCTCGTCAGGATCAACACCCGCTCCAGGGGCGCCTCCCTCCATCGCATAGGACAGCGCGCCCGGCACCCTCCTTGGGCAGGACTCGGGGGCTCTCTTTTGGAGAGCCTCAGACCTTGCCGACCTCACGAGGGAGGCGCTTGGGCACCACTTGGAAGCGTGCCTCATGGCACACCTTCCTCAGGAGAGCACAGGGCAAGGAGTGCCCACCACCCAGGAGTTCATCACCAAGACCACGCAGGAACTGCAAGAAGCAAGAGCCATGTGCGGCCACAGCCGCTCACAAGGCGCAGCTCCCCATCCAGGCGAGGATGCCGGGCTGCATGTCTATGTCGACGTCCCAGGGCTCAACAGGGCTGCATCTCAGGAGCGCTTCTGGCCATCGCGTGTGGGCCGCTTCGAGGGCCCACCACACAGCTATGTTCGCATGCCCTTTGGCTTGCCAAGCTTGGCGTCGGCCTATCAGCGCAACATGCGGCAAGTCCTGGCGGCTCAGGAGGCCAGGTTCCACGCCGTCCTGGAGGAGATGGAGACGGTCTTCAGGGAACCTCCTGAACCCCCAGAGCCTCCCGAGGCTCAGGGTCCCGGTGGCTCATGAGGAGCCATTCCTTCGACGCGCGGCTTCAGCTGCACCAACTCTACTTCGTCTACAGAACCAGGTGACATCTTCCAAGTTTGTTTAAGCTGGGAGCACCCCTCGGGCTGCATTATTCCCATGCCACACCGGTCCGTCCCTGTGGCATGTATCCCTTTTGCTTAAGTCTTTAGCTTACCTTGCTGGGGGCGCCCCTCGGGCTGCATCATCCCTAAGCCGCTCGGGCCAGACCCGGTGGTGTGTATCTTCCTGCATTTATCCAAGTTGATGTGCTGTCCATGCTAAACCTGTCGTCGGCTATCGCCTGCTCGATTGCCGCCCGCCATGGGCCTGTTCGGCCTATGCAATTCGCTTGCACGTTAAAAGGGGGGCTCCTGAGCATCACGACCTGGCATACCAGCGGCGGCTGAGCTCGCTTGAGGGCCGGGATCTGAGGACGTAGAGTGCTTGCATCTAACTGCCTTGCAGGAACACACAGTCACCAAGATTCAAGACCAGGCGCAACCCGCCTTGAGGTAGGGCCTCGTGAGTCCCGCGCTGGCTCACGAGTGCCCAGATACACCTCGCAGCCCTGTCGTGCAAGCCACGTGTCAGGGCAGGGCTGTACACGCCCCGGGGGCTCCTCCCGGAGGGCGGCCCCCATCCCACACCCAAGTGGAAGCACCATGCTCCGTTCTGGCTGACGACACTGCCGAGGTGTGGCTATGCCCGTGCACAAGCGGAAGCACTATGCTCCGCGCTGGTGATAAACAACTGAGGGAGACCCCACGGTCGTGCCAACCTCATGGAGCCCAGAGCTCAATGCTCAGCCTTACCGCAACGCCTCCCCTCGGGAGAGCCGCGCATGGGGGCTGCGCTCGGGTCACGCCCAAGCGCACGCCACCTAACCAGGTCCCTCGGACCCGAGCATCACGCGCCCCTCCCGAGGCCTTGGCAAGGGCAGGTATGGGAATTGTTTGCACGTCAAGGGGGACTCCTGAGCATCGCGACTCAGGAGCCTAATAGGTCACGTAGCCCCTCTCTCCTTGGTCCGTCCTAGTCTCCGGTTGGCCCAATGGCGGTTGAGGTATGCCCGGGGCCGGGCCCTGCCGACATAGAACATTAATCTATCCCCACGAACTCTCCCTATATGTTGTTTGCGCGTCAAGGGGGACTCCTGAGCATCGCGACTCGGGAGCCTAACTGGTCACGTAGCCCCTCACTCCTTGGTTCGTCCTGGTCTCCGGTCGGCCCAATGGCGGTTGAGGTATGCGCGGGGCCGGGCTCTGCCGACGCAGAACGCAAAGCAAATAGGAGGGAAATCGTGAAATCTCAAAGCAAATATTACAAGCATATTGTCTTCACAATACCAAATTAAAAAGTCTAAAGGCCTCCACGAGGCCTGATCATGTCGCAGGAACGGAATGGGAAGAATGGCCGCGAGTCACCTCTAGACGTCGCCGTCGCCTGCGGAAGGCGCCCCCTTGTGAGCGGGTTTGTCTTCACCACCAGCCGCAAGGTCGACAACGCCAGACAGAGGAGCGGAGACGAAGCCGCGGAACCTCCTCAGCAAGGCCCCCACCTGATCCTGCACGGCCGCGACAGCTGCCTCTCATTGATCTCCAGCTACAGGCTCCAGCAGCTCGTCAAGGCAAGCGTTGGGGTCGCGAAGGTGCAGGTGGCTAAACACGCGAGTTACCGCAGTTGAAGACAGGACGCGAGCCTCTGCCTCCGCCATGGGACCAAGGCCATCAACGACCTCCTCAAGCGCCTTCACCACGAGAGGAAGCAGCTGGGCGGGGCCGTCCTCGTCGGTGTCTAGTGGCTTCTCCATGTCGTGCTCGTAGAGCGTCTTCAGCGCCTTGCGAGACCTCTTCCCGAGATTAGCAAAGGGCACGCGGTCTTCCGCCAGGACTCGCGCCTTGGCATCAAGATCGGCCTCCCTTGTCCCCATCTTCCGCTCCAACTCTTCCAACCGGTTGCGCTCGGCGGCCTGCTTCTTCCCCAGCTCCGCCAACTCTACATCATGATTCTTGACGGCTTCCTCCCGGGCCTTCATCTCCTCCTCCTTCGCTTGGCGGCAGCGCACCTCTTCGGCGTGCTTGTCGCGCAGGCTCTGCAGCTCGCCCTCCAGCACCTGACAGTGGTCACGGGCGGCCTTGGTGTCCTTTAGCGCCGCCTCACGATCGGCCGAAGCACTGGCGGCTCCTTGCTTCTCCTTCTCGGAAGCCACAGCAGCCTGACCCAGCGCTGCGTGAACTGCCAGGTCGGAGTGAAGCCAGCCAGAGGCCAGCTCTAGACGCCCGGCCACCAGGCGCGGGTCCGCGCTCAGGACATCCGCCTGCAGCTGGGTCATCTCCGCAAGGGCACGCTCCAGGATGGCAGCAGGAGCAGAAGGACCAGGGAGTTGACATGCAGCAGTGGGAGGAAGCGACATTATCACCAGGGCTTGGGAGACCGTGGGTTCCGGAGCAGCTGGGACCTCGTCAGCCGCGCCAAGTACCGGCACCTCCGGAGCCAGCAGGGCCATGGGGGCTGACTCCAAGCGGCGATGCTCCTCTTGGCCTCGCGAGGACGATCGGGCCGGGGAGATGCGGGCGCTGTTGCCTCCTTTCTCTACGGGAGGCACGACCGATGCGTCTTCTTTCCTCTTCTTCGCCAAAGATGTCGGCCTGATCAACCAAGGGCGGGTATCAGGAAACGACGAGTACAAGCAAGGGCAAGACGAAGCTTAAGACACTTACCGATCCACTGCGACGTATTCCACTGAGCGCTTGAAGCCTGACAGCTTCGGGACCTGAGGAGTGGGCGTTCGGGCTCCGGCGGCACCAGGCAGAGTAGAGGCAAAGCCGGAGCCAGCCCTAGGAGGTGCCAGGGCGGTGGCAGCACCACGGGCTACCAGCGACGACCTGTCGTTCGTCGGGATAAGGGGTTGCTCCCTGTCCCCTTGGAAGGCGACGGCCTCGGCATCATCAGGAAGGGCACGGAGAATCTCGGCCTTCCTCAGGGGGGAAGTCTCCCCCACCTCTTCCAGGGTCTTCTCCTCCTCCTCTTCTCCCTCTCGGCAGGACTCACCGGAAGACACCTCCACCAGTTTCTGCGCCGTAGGAACTCCTGGAGGCGTTGGCGGTACCAGCTCGCGTGCATCAAAGGTCGGCCTGGAGGCGAAAAATTCCTCCCGGTCCCTGCGCTGGAACAGGCGAACGAAAGCGCTAGGTGGATACTCCTGGTTGTCCCCAACTATGAGGCGCAGGACGGCGTCCAATTCATCGCCAGGCAGGTCCCCTGGCCTCAGGCGGGTCTTGTTCCCCTCTTCGTCAAGCTCCGAGAAGGGGCGCGCGTGCGCCTGGAGTGGCGCAACCCGCAGCGTCAAGAACTCCTTCAGGAGCATCGCCCCAGTTACCTTGGCTGCCCTTGCGTTGCCCGGCCGCAGGTCGGTCATCATCTGCCCCAACACCAACGATGCCTGCTCGTCGACGAGCTCCGCCTTGGGCCACGCCCCGTTAGGAGGTGGCGCCGCTGTTGGCAATGCCAGGCGCGGGTCTGCGCGCTGGGCATCTATCATGACCCATTTGGATCGGATGTTGTCGGCCCTCTTCCCGATGCTCGAGATCGAGTTGGCTTTGCCGCATGCAATGAAATTAGCGCACCCGGAGGTGTGCTCGCCGCTGAAGCGGAGGAAGAAGAAATGGCGAAGGAGCGCCACGGATGGCATAACGCCCAGGTACGCCTCGCAGTAGTAGGCAAAGATGGACAGGAGGAGGACGGAGTTGGGATGGAGATGCAACGCCTGCAGCCCGTAGTGGTCGAGGACTACATAAAAGAAATCGGAGAAGGGAGGAACCAACCCGACGGCGACGCTGCTCGAGAAGAAGGGAAAGAAGGTGCTCCCCTCAGGCTCTGGCTCGTCGGACGTGAGCTAGAGCTCCGTCTTCCCCCACTCATTGCTCTCGCCCGCTGTCAGCAGGCGCACGGAGGCGAGGCTCTTCTCCTTGACGGTGGGCTCCTCGAGGGCCGGCTCATACCAAGCCGGTGCTGAGGAAGCCTTGACCTTGCGCCGCACCATGGGCGGCAGATGCAGAGCGAGGATGGAGCAGATCTTTAGATAGTGGCGGCAAAGAGCGAGAAAGGGGATCTGGAGCGAGGCAAGGAAGAAGCAATGAAGGAAAGAACTGCCCGCACCAACCTCTGTCAGGGCAAGCAGTTGCCGAGGCAGCGTGGGGAAGCGGAGACGCCCATGTCCAGTCAACCGCCACGTGTCAACCGAGGCCGCAGGCTTTTGGGGCCCGTGGTGCTCTGAACTTGACCCTTGGCTTCGCCGCGAAGCCAAGCCCGAGCGCACCTTGGGCCCGGGGGCTACTGTCGGCGTTCTGGGAACGGGGTCCCCAGATTTGCCTATCTGCGGCCCACAACGTGGCCAAGCAGCAGGCCGTACGGCCCATCTTCGCCAACAAGGCACCCAAGACCCTCGCGAGGGTCCAAGCCTCGCGAGGCGGACGACGCAAGACCTCCTCTGGAGTGGCCTAGCCAGGCAGGCTCACGAGGAGCGGAGATATCAAGGTGAGGCAAACCTCACGAGGCTTTCGTGACGTGAGCCATGACGAACGGTACCAGGCGGGTGCCAGGCGTGCGCCAGTGTGCGCAGCGTCCTTATTTCCTCTTTGGTGCTAAGGAGGCCAGCGCAGGCGAAGAGTACCGAGGCATCCGACAAAGGTTGCCATATTGGTGCAACGAGACCAAGACCAGGAGGACGGAAAGGCGGAGGTCATCGTGGAGCCCAAGACGGCGTCACCCCAGGGCTTTTCGCAGGCGAAGATCACTTTTGTCATGATAGCTTGTACTAGTTGTCCCCCTTCAAATTTGCCCACCGTTGTTGGCTCCCTTCCCGCTCGATATTTGGGAAGAGGACCAGGGCCTCTATAAATAGGACTAGCCACCACAGTAGGGGGAGACCCCGAACTAGTTCAGATCATCCTCTACTCCACAAGTACAAGACCACCTCAACCTCAGGAGGTTGTTCTTCCCTTGTACTATTCATCATCAGCCCAAGAGGCAATCAACCACCACCACACTGGAGTAGGGTATTACACCACAACAGTGGCCTGAACCAGTATAAACCTCGTGTCTTTCTGTGTTGCGAGTTCGTCGAGTTCGTGTGCAAGATCTTAGCGAGCTAGAGCGTAGATCGGTAGGAGGGAGAGACTTCGCGCGCACCCCAGTGTTCGAACCATAAGGGTTTGCCGGAACCCCACATCCGACAGGGGTATTCATGGCAAGCCGGAAGCTTAAACAGTATTTCCAGGGTCACCCCATCACTGTGGTCAGTTCTGCTCCTTTGGGCGATATCATTCAAAACAGAGAGGCCACGGGACGAGTCGCGAAGTGGGCCCTTGAACTTGGGCCTCATGGATTGAAGTATGTGCCGCGCACTGCTATTAAATCTCAAGCACTGGTGGATTTCATCAACGATTCGACGGAGCTGCAGATGCCTGAGGAAAAGCCGGACAACACATATTGGACTATTCATTTCGATGGGTCCAGGCAATTGGAAGGCTCGGGGGCTGGACTTGTTTTAGCTTCCCCTCGAGGTCACAAATTTTGTTATGTGCTCCGGTTGATGTTTCCCTGTACTAACAATGCAGCTAAGTATGAGGCCTTGCTCCATGGTCTTCGGATGGCAAAAGAGATGAGCTTAAGCCGGGTAAGGTGCTTTGGCGACTCAGATTTAGTGGCTCAACAAGTATCAAGCAAGTGGGATTCTAAGGATCCCCTTATGGCGGCTTATCGCTGTGAAGTTGATGCCATTGCTGGACACTTCAAGGATTACCAGGTGGAACACATTGATCAAAGAAAGAACGAGGCAGCCGATGCTTTAAGCCGGCTGGGGTCTCAGCGTTAGCCGGTACCACCTAACACCTTTTTGGATGTTTTGCATAACCCTTCTGTCAAGTTACCTACAGAGGAAGACTTGGCTGTTCCTGACCCGGAAGCACAACTGGTGGCGGCTCTTCACGTTGTCCCAGACTAGACAGTGCCATATTTAGCTTACATGACCCGGGGCGAGTTGCCTGAGGACGAAACCTGGGCCAGGCAGATAACCCGGCGGTCTAAGTCAATGACGATTGTCAATGGGGAGTTACATCATCGCAGTGTCACTTGAGCGTTTCAACATTGTGTTTCTCCTGAGGAGGGTCAAGAAATTCTTCGTGAGATTCATGAGGGAGATTGTGGCCATCATGCCGGATCAAAATCTCTGGTGGCCAAAGCTTTCCGTCATGGTTTTTATTGTCTGACGGCTCATGCTGATGCGGAGGATCTAGTCAGTAAATGTGATGGTTGCCAAAAATTCTCATGACGGGCTCATGTGTCGGCTCAAGAATTGAGGATGATTCCAATTACTTGGCCGTTTGCAGTCTGGGGACTCGACATGTTTTGTCCTATTAAAAGGTCCAAAGATAAAAAGACCCACCTCTTGGTGGCAGTTGACAAGTTCACAAAGTGGGTTGAGGCAGAACCAGTCAGTAAGTGTGATGCAGCCACGGCGGTTCAATTCATGAAAAATGTGATCTTTCGCTTTGGTTTTCCACACAGTATTATAACTGACAATGGTACTAATCTGTCTAAGGGTTCCATGGAAGAGTTCTGTCAACGTGAGCATATCCGGCTTGATGTTTCATCAGTAGCTCACCCCCAATTCAATGGGCAGGCTGAAAGAGCCAATCAGGAAATCTTGAAAGGCATCAGACCCTGGCTTATGGTTCCTTTGCAGCGGACGCCGGGTTGTTGGGTGGAGGAGTTGCCTTCTGTGATATGGAGCATCAATACTACACCTAACAGATCCACGGGTTATACGCCTTTCTTCGTGGTTTACGGCGGAGAGGCGGTTCTACCGAGTGACATCCGTCATGACTCGCCCCTTGTAGCGGCTTATGTTGAAACTGATAATGAACAAGCCCGTCAGGATGCACTTGACCTGTTGGATGAGAAGCGTGACTTAGCAGTAGCCCGCTCGGCGATTTATCAACAGGACCTGCGCCGTTATCACAGCCGCTGGGTTAAGTCCAGAACCTTTCAAGAAGGTGACTTGGTGCTCCGACTCATCCAGGATCAGTCTGATGCGCACAAGCTATCCCCACCTTGGGAAGGACCCTTTGTGGTTAGCAAGAACCTGAACAACGGTTCATACTACCTTATCGATGTTCGAGAGCACAAGGACTCACGTAAGTCGGAGGAGGAGACCCGCCGGCCATGGAACATTGTCTCGGATGTGGGGTTCCAGCAAACCCTTAAGGTTCGAACACTGGGGTGCGCACGAAGTCTTTCCCTCCTACCGATCTACACCCTAGCTCGCTAAGATCTCGCGGACGAACTCGATGAACTCGCAACACAGAAAGACACGAGGTTTATACTGGTTCGGGCCACCGTTGTGGTGTAATACCCTACTCCTGTGTGGTGGTGGTGGATTGCCTCTAGGGCTGATGATGAACAGTACAAGGGAAGAACAGCCTCCTGAGGTTGAGGTGTTCTTGTGACTAGGGCAGGTTCTCGATTGGGTTGGATCAAGCTAAGATGAGATGCCTCTGCTATGGTGGCTAGCTCTACTTATATAGGCCCTGGTCCTGTTCCCAAATATCGAGCGGGAAGGGAGCCAACAACGGCGGGCAAATTTGAAGGGGGACAGCTAGTAGAAGCTATCCTGACAAAAGTGGTCTTCGCCTGCGAAAAGCTCTGGTGGTGACGCTGTCTTGGGCTCCACGATGACCTCCGTCTTGCCGTCCTCCTGGTCTTGGTCTCGTTGCACCAATATAGCAACCTTTGCCTGATGCCTCGGTACTCTTCGCCTGCGCTGGTCTCCTTAGCACCAAAGAGGAAATAAGGATGCTGCACGCGCTGGTGCCCGCCTGGTTTCGTTCGTCATGGCTCACGTCACGAGGGCCTCGTGAGGTTTGCCCCGGCTTGATATCTCCGCTCCTCGTGAGCCTGCCTGGCTAGACCACTCCAGAGGAGGTCTTGCGTCGTCAGCCTCGTGAGGCTTGGACCCTCGCGAGGGTCTTGGATGCCTTGTTGATGGAGATGGGCCGTACGGCCCACTGGCTTAGCCACGCCGCGGGCCGCAGGCAGGCAAGTCTTGGGACCCCCGTTCCTAGAACACCGACAGTAGCCCCCGGGCCCAAGGTGCGCTCGGGCTTGGCGTCGCGGCGAAGCTAAGGGTCAAGTTCGGAGCACCGCGGGCCCCAAAAGCCTGCGGCCTCGGTTGACGCGTGGCGGTCGATTGGACGTGAGCGTCTCCGCTTCCCCACGCTGCCTCGGCAACTGCATGACTTGACAAGTCCCTGCGACATGCAAGGAAAACCATCATTACCTGCCATCGTGGGAGACGCCGGTGGGCCTTCTTCCGCTATAAATGGGGAGGAGGGGGCGGAGCCCCCGTTGCCCATCTGTTCCTTGCTTCCTTCTTCCTCCTTGCTCCACTGCTTGCAGCGCCACTGATGGCACCACGAAGGAAGTTCTCTGCCGCCGAGAAGGGAAAGGCTCCTTGCGAGGGACCCGGCTCCCCGGTGCCCAAGCGCGGTCACGGCCGTCCGCGCAAGCATGCCGCGACCCCCGCCGTGGTTCACCATCGTGGCGGCGCCGCGCCACGCGGAGGGGATCGTCCCAACCATGGCGTCCAGCTGACGAGGGGAGGCGTGCAATGGTGGCGCAGCCTCCCCGTCCGCGCATCCATTCAGCAAAAGTGTCACCGGAGTTCGTTGTCTGGTGGGAGAACCCGACCGGCAACTGGCTCCAGCTTCCGCGCTTCTTCGTTGACGAACTGCCGGCCCCTGGTCTAGGCGGGCTCTGGTTGCAGGCGGATGGTTGCTGCAGCAAGGCCTCTTGGGTCGCGGTCGAGACTTCCGCCGCGGGCAACATAGCCCTGGCCCACGGCTGGCAGACGTTCGCCTGCGCGCGCGGCCTGGGCAGGCGGTGCACGCTCCACTTCAGGTATGACGGTGGGTCGACCCTCTATGTGAGGGTGTTTGGGGGAGATGGTTGCCGCGCCGGGTGCTGCCCCGAGACGAACGACGGTGAGGAGGTGCTCGGCCTTGGTGACGGTCGCGACGAAGATGAAGGCGAGCCTGCCCTCGGAGATGATCGTGTCTCTTCTAGCTTCGGCGTCTCTTCCTCCGGCGACAGCTCCAGCAGCGGTGGCTACGACCAGCCGCCACGCCACCGAGCCCACTTCAAAGGAGGAAGCGGGTCATCTCGTCGCCGCGCCTCCGTGAAGCATGAGGAAAGGTCCGGCTAGGCTCGGGGCGCCGCTAAGGGCCTGCCTCCGCGGATTGCGGCAATGCCGCTTTTTTTAGCTCTTTTTCCTGCATCAAAAAATTAAACCAGTATGGGCCCAGAGGGGCATGTATCGAACTGTGGTTCCTTAGTCATCGCACTGTGCGTGTTATCCTAATGCCGTGTTGTTATTTTTGTGCAAAGATAACTTGACCTGGTGCGTCCAGGATGTCCTCTCCCTCATGAGGCGTTTGTTTCCTCGCGTCCATCTTAATCTGGTGGATTGTGCTTGCTTGGAAGCTGCAAAATTTCGTTAGGGGTGCTCTAGAGGATTTGCCATCCACCCAAGCCTCGACTTGGCGCTTTGTATCGCGGTACCCGAGGGGCACGGATTAGGAGAGATGCGCCAGCTTTCAGGCTCGAACGAGGGTGGCTCGCGAGAAGGCAGAGAGAAGAAAAATGCTCGCGAGGGCACCTGCCTAGCCCCCTCGCGAGGTATGCGAGAGAGAGAACACGAGCAAACCAGAGCCGAGAAATGCGGTAAGAGGCTTGGGAATCAAATTAGCAATGAACACCAAGAGCAACTTCGATTAAGGAAAAGCGAGCCAACTACGGAAAGAAATGAAAAGCCGTATCTGGCACCTAATCTAGTCTTCAAGTCTTCTCACCAGCGCGGAGCTAAGTGCTGCCACTAGGCGTGGGCGGGAGCCCCAGGGCCTAAGGCCGGCGCTCCTGAGACTCCGTGGTGTGTACAACCCCAACTCATTATTACGTGAGACTGTCACGTGCGGCGATTCTTCATAGGCACCAGGCTTTCTTCACAGGCTCTGGGCCTTTCTTCACAGGCTCTGGGCCTTGCTTCATAGGCTCTGGGCCTTGCTTCATGGGTAGAACTTCCCGAGGTGTTGGATGTTCCAGGCGTTTTGGATAGGTGTCCCTTCTTGCGTCTCCAGGTGCACGGCGCCAGGCCTGGAGATGTGGACGACCCTGAACGGGCCCTCCCACATGGGTGAAAGCTTATGCAACCCTTCCTTGGAGAGGACCCGCCTCAGGACCAGGTCACCCGTCTCGAGCATCCTGGAGCGAACGTTGCGGCAGTGGTATCGCCGTAGCGCTTGCTGGTACCTTGCCGCCCTTAGTGCAGCTTCGCGACGACGTTCCTCCCCCAGCACGAGATCCATCCCCCGCGTGGCGTCCTGCTGCGTTTCGTCGAATGCCAGGACCCGTGCGGAGCGATGCTTGACCTCGTGAGGGAGGACTGCTTCGGCTCCGTAGATGAGGAAGAATGGAGTCTCGCCCGTTGGCTTGGTAGCAGTGGTGCGGATAGACCACAGCACGGACTGGAGGTCGTCATGCCAGCCCCTGCCGCAGGCCTCCAGCTTCTTCTTGAAGGTCTTGGTCTTGAGGCCCCTCAGGACCTCTGCGTTGGCGCGCTCAGCTTGACCATTGCTCCTAGGGTGGGCCACCGAAGCGTTGCAGATCTGCGTTCCAAGGTTAGCACAGTAGGTTTTGAAGAGGTTACTAGTAAACTCCGAGCTGTTATCTGTGATGATGCGGCTGGGGACCCCGAAGCGGCTCACGAGGCCCTTGATGAACTTGATGGCAGAGCCGGCCGGGATGGTACGGACGGCTTCCACTTCCGCCCACTTGGTGAACTTGTCGATGGCGACGTAGAGATAGCGGTAGCCCCCTGGCGCCCGTGGGAACGGGCCTAAGATGTCCAGCCCCCAGACCGCGAATGGCCATGTGAGGGGGATGATTTGGAGGCCCTGAGCAGGCTGATGGATTTTCTTGGCGTGGAATTGGCAAGCTTCGCAAGACTTCACCAGCTCGGCTCCGTCCTTGAGTGCTGTAGGCCAATAGAATGCACTGCGGAACACCTTGCCGACGAGGGTCCGTGACGACGAGTCATGCCCACAGTCCCCGCTGTGTATGTCAATCAGCAGCTCCCTTCCTTGATCGCTGGAGATGCAGCGCAGCGTGACATCGTTCGGCCGCTTCCTGTATAACTCACCGTCTTGGATGCAGTATGCCGTGGCTTGCCGGGCCACGCGCTCCGCGTCCTCTTCCTTCTCCGGTAGCGCCCCGTGTGTCAGGTACTCCTTGAATTCCTTGGTCCAGCATTCCTCCTGGGGCTCGAGCACCTAGAGCAGCCGAGCTCCTGAGGTCGGGCCACATGCCGGGGCTCCCGTGACCGGAGGTTGTGGGAGCTCCGCCCGAGGCTGAGTAGTGCCTGAAAGAGGTGGCGTAGCTGATGGCTTGAAGAGCCGCTCCTCAAAGACACCAGGATCTTGTGGTTGTCGCTTGGATGCTCTCCTCGCGATGTCTTCGGCTTCTTTGTTGGTGCCCCGGGGGCACGTGCTGTAGCTCGAGACCTGAGAACTGCTTTTCCATCTTGCGTACCTCCGCGAGGTAGGCCTCCATGTGCTCGTCCTTCGGCTCGTACACCTTGTTGGAGAAGTTGACGAGGAGTTGCGAGTCGCCTCTGACGGTAAGGCGCTTGACCCCTAGAGCCGCCGCAGCCTTCAGGCCAGCTATGAGGCCTCCGTATTCTGCGATATTGTTGGAGACCTTCTCGCCATGCTGAAAGCAGAGTTGCACGGCGTAGTAGAGCTTATCCTGGGTGGGCAGGATGAGCACGGCTCCGGCTCCCGCGCCCTGGTGCGCGAAAGCGCCATCGAAATACATGACCCAGCCGTCCGGAGCCTCGCTCACTGGGGAGGTGGACCGGTCTTCCCCTTCCTCAAGTGTCGGGGCATCCGTCCATTCTGCCACAAAGTCAGCGAGCGCAACCCCCTTGATGACCCTGGTAGTGCTGAACTCTAACTGGAATGCTTGCAGCTCGATTTTCCACTCAGCGACCCTACCAGCCGAATTGGAGCTCCTGAGTACCCTCTCGAATGGGTAAGCTGAGACGACCTTGATCGGGTGCCCTTGGAAGTAGTGTCGCAGCTTGCGTGAGGCCACTAAGAGTGCGAGCAGGAGCTTCTGAGGCATGGGGTAGCGTGCCCTTGCGTCTCTCAGTACGATGCTGACAAAGTACACTGGGTGTTTGACGAGGGCTGGCGCACTATCGAGGCTGGGGTCCTGCGGAGATTGGTGCATCTCCTGAGGTGGAGGGTTTCCTGAGACTTGGTTGTCCCCAGGAGGTTCTGCGATGTTGTCCTGCCGAGCTTTGTCTTCCCCAGACGATGCCTTTGCTGCGTCCTCCTGATCCTACGCCACATCAGCTCCGGCTTGGCGCGGCGCGCCCTTGGCTTGGCGTTCCTCCCTGACCGCCACCAGCGCCGCGCTGGCAGAGTACGGGGTGGCGGCAATGTAGAGTACCAGAGGCTCGAGAGGCCATGGTGCCACCATCACCGGGGGCTGGTAAGGTATTTCTTGAGGTCTTGGAAGGCCTGATCGGCTTCCGGGGTCCACTTGAATGTGCCTTTATTCTTCATGAGCTTGAAGAAGGGTAGGGCGCACTCTCCCAGCTTGGAGATGAAATGCCCTAATGCGGTCACCCGCCCCGCTAGCTTTTGCATCTCTTTGAGGGTCTGTGGCAGGCTCATGTCCTCGATGGCCTGGATCTTCTCCGGGTTCGCCTCGATCCCTCTGTGGGACACGAGGAATCCCAGCAGCTTGCCGGAGGGGACACCGAACATGCACTTCTCCGGGTTAAGCCTCAAGTTCACCCGGCGTAGGCTCTCAAAGGTTTCCTGCAAATCTTGAATCAATGTCCTCGCCTCGCGAGACTTTACCACTATGCCGTCGACGTAGGCCTCTGTGTTCCTCCCGAGCTGTCGCCCCAGGGCGATGTGCATCAATCGCTGGAAGGTGGCGCCTGCGTTGCGCAGGCCGAAGGGCATGCAGGTGTAGCAGTACACCCCACTTGGTGTTAGGAAAGCTGTCTTCTCCACATCTTCCACCGCCATCTTGATCTGATGATACCCTGAGAACGCGTCCAGGAAGCACAGCAAGTCGCACTCGGCGGTGGAGTCGACAATCTGGTTGATGCGCGGGAGTGGGAACGGATCTTGGGACCAGGCTTTGTTAAGGTTGGTGAAGTCGACCTTTGCCATATTTAATAAATCCATTAAGGAATGCAGTTTTGTTTATCCATTTGCCATATTTCATAAAATGCGGCTATTGCTAACATGATTCAGACAGACTTAAGTATAGATACGAGTGAGAAACTCTCATCGTAGTCAACACCTTGAACTTGTCGAAAACCTTTTTGCGACAATTCTAGCTTTGTAGACAGTAACACTACTATCACTGTCTGTCTTCCTCTTGAAGATCCATTTATTCTCAATGGCTCGCCGATCATTGGGCAAGTCAATCAAAGTCCATACTTTGTTCTCATACATGGATCCCATCTCAGATTTCATGGCCTCAAGCCATTTTGCGGAATCTGGGCTCACCATCGCTTCTTCATAGTTCGTAGGTTCATCATGGTCTAGTAACATAACCTCCAAAACAGGATTACCGTACCACTCTGGTGAGGGTCTTACTCTGGTTGACCTACGAGGTTCAGTAATAACTTGATCTGAAGTTCCATGATCATCATCATTAACTTCCTCACTAATTGGTGTAGGAGCCACAGGAACAGATTTCTGTGATGAACTACTTCCAATAAGGGAGCAGGTACAGTTACCTCATCAAGTTCTACTTTCCTCCCACTCACTTCTTTTGAGAGAAACTCCTTCTCTAGAAGGGATCCATTCTTAGCAACAAATGTCTTGCCTTCGGATCTGTGATAGAAGGTGTACCCAACTGTCTCCTTTGGGTATCCTATGAAGACACATTTCTCCGATTTGGGTTTGAGCTTATCAAGATGAAACCTTTTCACATAAGCATCGCAACCCTAAACTTTTAAGAAACGACAATCTTTGGTTTCTTGCTAAACCACAGTTCATAAGGCGTCGTCTCAGCGGATTTTGATGGTGCCCTTTTTAACGTGAATGTAGCTGTCTCTAATGCATAACCCCAAAACGATAGTGGTAAATTGGTAAGATACATCATAGATTGCACTATATCCAATAAAGTACGGTTATGACGTTCTGACACACCATTATGCTGTGGTGTTCCAGGTGGCGTGAGTAGTGAAACTATTTCACATTGTTTTAAGTGAAGGCCAAACTCATAACTAAAATACTCTTCTCCACGATCAAATCGTAGAAACTTTATTTTCTTGTTACGATGATTTTTCGCTTCACTCTGAAATTATATGAACTTTTCAAATGTTTCAGACTTCTGTTTCATTAAGTAGATATACCCATATCTGCTCAAATCGTCTGTGAAGATCAGAAAATAATGATACCTGCTACGAGCCTCAATATTCATCGGACCACATATATCTGTATGTATGATTTCCAACAAATCTTTTGCTCTCTCCATAGTTCCGGAGAACGGTGTTTTAGTCATCTTGCCCATGAGGCATGGTTCGCAAGCATCAAGTGATTCATAATCAATTGATTCCAAAATCCCATCAGTATGGAGTTTCTTCATGCGCTTTACACCAATATGACCTAAACGGCAGTGCCACAAATAAGTTGCACTATCATTATTAACTTTGCATCTTTTGGCTTCAATATTATGAATATGTGTATCACTACGATCGAGATCCAACAAACCATTTTCGTTGGTGTGTATAACCATAGAAGGTTTTTATTCATGTAAACAGAACAACAATTGTTCTCTAACTTAAATGAATAACCGTATTGCAATAAACATGATCAAATCATATTCATGCTCAACACAAACACCAAATAACACTTATTTAGTTTCAACACTAATCCCGAAAGTACAGGGAGTGTGCGATGATGATCATATCAATCTTGGAACTACTTCCAACACACATCGTCACCTCGCCTTCTTACTAGTCTCTGTTTATTCTGCAACTCCCGTTTCGAGTTACTACTCTTAGCAACTGAACCAGTATCAAATACCGAGGGGTTGCTATAAACACTAGTAAAGTACACATCAATAACATGTATATCCAATATACCTTTGTTCACTTTGCCATCCTTCTTATCCACCAAATAGTTGGGGTAGTTCCGCTTCCAGTGACCAGTCCCTTTGCAGTAGAAGCACTTAGTCTCAGGCTTAGGACCAGACTTAGGCTTCTTCACTTGAGCAGCAACTTGCTTGCCGTTCTTCTTGAAGTTCCCCTTCTTCCCTTTGCCCTTTTCTTGAAACTAGTGGTCTCGTCAACCATCAACACTTGATGTTTTTCTTGATTTCTACCTTCGTCGATTTCAGCATCACGAAGAGCTTGGGAATTACTTTCGTCATTCCTTGCATATTGTAGTTCATCACGAAGTTCTACTAACTTGGTGATGGTGACTAGAGAATTCTGTCAATCACTATTTTATCTGGAAGATTAACTCCCACTTGATTCAAGCGATTGTAGTACCCAGACAATCTGAGCACATGCTCACTAGTTGAGCGATTCTCCTCCATCTTTTAGCTATAGAACTTGTTGGAGACTTCATATCTCTCAACTCGGGTATTTGCTTGAAATATTAACTTCAACTCCTGGAACATCTCATATGGTCCATGACGTTCAAAACGTCTTTGAAGTCCCGATTCTAAGCCGTTAAGCATGGTGCACTAAACTATCAAGTAGTCATCATATTGAGCTAGCCAAACGTTCATAACGTCTGCATCTGCTCCTGCAATAGGTCTGTCACCTAGCGGTGCATCAAGGACATAATTCTTCTGTGCAGCAATGAGGATAATCCTCAGATCACGGATCCAATCCGCATCTTTGCTACTAACATTTTTCAACATAATTTTCTCTAGGAACATATCAAAAATAAATACAGGGAAGCAACAACGCGAGCTATTGATCTACAACATAATTTGCAAAATACTATCAGGACTAAGTTCATGATAAATTTAAGTTCAATTAATCATATTACTTAAGAACTCCCACTTAGATAGATATCCCTCTAATCATCTAAGTGATTACGTGATCCAAATCAACTAAACCATGTCCGATCATCACGTGAGATGGAGTAGTTTCAATGGTGAACATCACTATGTTGATCATATCTACTATATGATTCACGCTCGGCCTTTTGGTCTCTGTGTTCCGAGGCCATATTTGTACATATGCTAGGCTCGTCAAGTTTAACCTGAGTATTCCGCGTGTGCAACTGTTTTGCACCCTTTGTATTTGAACGTAGAGCTTATCACACCCGATCATCACGTGGTGTCTCAGCACGAAGAACTTTTGCAACGGTGCATACTTGTAACACCCAAAATTTTGGCCTTGTTTTATTTATTAAAATGTTGCCAGGAAATAGAACTTTTCCATTTGTCAAGTTTTCCCTTTTGTGATTTTGGATTTTTGCCTCTAGTGGGAGAAACCTTCAAAGGCTTTGTTGGACTTCATTACTCTCTATAATAAAACAATTATTTATCAGTGGATTCAAATTTTGCAAGATTTATTTTCCTCAAAGCTTTATTCCTTTAAAATGATTTCTTTTGCTTTTGGAGCCTGTTTTACACTACAACCATTTGACAAATGCATTTAAAATTTCCACCAAAATTTGGGGATGTCATGTGATGTTTTCACATCACTTTTATGCAAAAATACCTTTTGTCCATTGGAGATTTTGGGCTCTACACCAACTTTTCCAATCTGGTCCAGTAGGCACTTTTGCACTACAACCCATTTAAATATTTCTTTAAAAATTCTTCCAAGTGTTTGGAGATGTCAGTGGATGCATACCATTCATCTTCAAGCAAAAACCCAGTGATGTTCTTTGAAAAATTTGAGTGGATCAACCTCTTTTGCATTCTGGTCCAACTTGGTGATTTGTACTACAACCTTATTTTTCCTTGCTCTAGTAACCTTGAGCTTTTTCCTACTTGTAGCCCTCCCTTCAAAACCCTTAAGTCCAGGAGAGTGGACTCATTAGAGGTTTTTAAGTGCATGCTTTAAACCCTTTTTTCTTTCTGTCCAAAACTGGAGTTTTGCAAAGCTTGCACTAACAAGTTTCTAGTTTTGCCCAAGTGATCTTACCACCATCTCCTGCATCTAAAGAGACCCTGATCTGGAGATTTTGGCCACTCCAAGAGTTGCCTAAGTGCACTTGGCAATCTGTCGAACAGTTGGTGTGCACAGCCTGTTTTGGCATGAGTTCTTTGTTTGCACTGTGGACTTGCTCCAATGACCCAACAACCTTGTCCACTAAGCTCCTAGCCACCCCTAACCTTGTTCTGTTCTTTGCCAGCCTCACCCAAGCTCTCTAAAGCGCGCTGGCATTGCGTCGAACACCTGCCGTGCGTGCTCTGGGCGCGCCCAGAGCGCACGTTTTGCACGCGCGCGCACTGAGCCGACACGCCGCACTGCCGCACTCGACGCGACCCGTCCCTGGCCCCTACTGCATCGCTGAACCGCGCACTAGCCCGCTCCCTGCTCCACGGCATCTCTGGCGCCCTGCAGCGCCGCTGGCAGCGCCACCTTGGCAGCACGCCGGCGTCGGCAGCGGATTCTGCCGCGGACGGCGCCGCCCAAGCCACCCGCGCGCGCCAGCTGCCCCGGGGAACAGCCCGTGCTCATCCACTTGCTCGTCGGCACGCTTTCGTCGCTGCCACGATGCCCTGCAACTACAGAAAAGTGGTCACCGGCGATCTTATCCTTGGCCACCGCGGGAGCCAGCCTCGAGCGCCTATTTAAAGGGACCCCGTGCTCAACCGAACACTCAAGCAACCCCAGGCCACCCCCATAGCCCTCCCGCAGCCAGCAATCGACAGGAAAGTCCTTTCCTCCTCGTCTCCGGCCAGCTCGGTCGCCGCCGCAATCCAGTGCCGTTCGTCGCAACCAGAGCTTCCCCCGCCAATCCAACGCCACCAAGAACTCCCCCGTAGTCGTGCGGAGCTGCCTAGCGCCTCAGCTTCGGCCAGAGATCACCGGAGCCCAAATGTCACTTCACCACCGTAGCCCCCTCCGCCGCGGAGCTCGCCGCCGGTGACCTCCTCCGTCCCCGCCTGCCTAACTCCCACCGAGAGGACCGCCTCGGCCTGGCGAACCCACCCCTGCCCTCATGTGCCCTCGAGGAGCCGCCGTTCGTCGCCGGCGACCGCCGGAGCCCCACCACCGTTCGGGCACAGAGAAAGGAGGGAGAGGGAGACCAGTCAAACCTGACCAGTGGGCCCTCTGGACCCACTGTCAGTGACCCGCGCGGCCGCTCTCTCTGTTGAAGTAAAAGCGCAAAGACCGGAGATTTTGGAGGAAAGGGAAAGCTTTCAAAAAGTGCATCCCTTGCATACTCTTGAAGGCAAGCATTTCTGAACTCTGGCATAATATTTTGTGTGGTGTTTTGATATGGTTACAGCACCATTTGACTTGGAGCATACATTACTTTATGTGACGATTAAAATCATTCGCGTTTGTGCATAATGGAGATATTTTTGCTTTTAGTAATGGATATGCTGGTGATGATATTCACCCTCGTGAGCTTCTCATGTACACCGGAAGGAAGACGGGAAAGTCGTGGTCTTGGGTAGACACGAACTTGTCCCTAGTTCATCGTTGAGACGAGTATGTCCGGCATAGCATGGAAAGGCTTGACGAGTAGTGAGTTTATCTGTTAATGGTAATATTGTTGGAGTATACTTGGACCACCTGAGTCGGTCGTAGGTCGAGTCTTGATCAGTAGCTTCCCTATTTGTTGGTACCACCACTTGTCCCTGTCACAGACAGGGTATGGTTCAGTAAGTTGTCAACCCCTTACCAAAGCACACACCGTACAGAGAGGCCATGGTGGAAGATACCGGAGGCCTCCGGTAGGCATGCCACCTGGTCCGGGGGCATGGGTGTTTTTGGTTGGAGCCGAGGGGGGTAGCTCCCCTAGTGTGCGCGCGTTATAAATTTTGTGATCCCATGCTACGTCGAGGTTGTAGCCTCCCCACTTAGAGTTTTACTTGGCAGGTGTCGTGGGTGATTCCAGACACCGGTGAGTTAAGCTGGTGTGTGTAGGTCAGGCATGTTTTCAATTAAAAGACCGTAGGCGGAATTAGTCCCGATGGACTAAATAAATCCGTTACTCGTGGGAAAATAGTGCCCCCTCTGCAGAGGATATATCCTCTTGGATAGCCATGTTCTTGAGTAAGGACCACATGTCTGTTGTTGAATCTAGTAACGGTATTCGGATGGAGAACGATTTAACTAGAACTCAGTAACGGTATTCGGATGGAGACACGACTAACCGGATCATAGTAACGGTATTCGGATGGAGATACGGCTTGACTAGACCAATTTATCGGTTTTCGGATGGAGAAACAACTGTACTAAATATTGTTTATGATTGTGGCACATATGGATTGTGATCTTTATTACTTTGGACTAACCATTTATAGTATGTATTTTATTGAGTACCCCTGGGATGGTTCTACCTCCTGGATATTCACTGTGTTTATTCTCTTATAAGCCCTTTCTGTGGTGTCGCTCAGACGCCAGACTGCGGCATGCTTGTTGTTCATTTATCTTTTATAAGCCCTTTATGTGGTGTCGCCCCGACGCCCGACTGCGGCATTATTATTCTTGCAGTTTCCTCTCGAGGAGTCATTCAGACCCTCGTTTGGCACCAGTATTACTATTCTTGCAGTTTCCTCTCGAGGAGTCATTCAGACCCTCGTTTGGCACCAGTATTACTATTCTTGCAGTTTCCTCTCGAGGAGTCATTCAGACCCTCGTTTGGCACCCAGTATTTTTACTTTGGATTATTTTTAACCACATGTGTGCATCTTGGTTTCTCGTATATTTCGTGACAGACGTGTGATCACGTAATAATCCGGAGTATGTTTGATATAGTATACCTGTGTTCTTAATGTTTGCGAGTACATTCAAACGTACTCACTGGCTTGTCCCTGGCTATTGTCTTGGCCAAATTCCCTGCTTGGAGATAAGCATCGTGGTGACAATCTCGGAACCTACGTGTTGACTTTTGCAGCCTCGCGAAGATAGGAGTTATCCTGGTCAGCTGTTCTTGTGGGAAATGGAGTCCCATAGACGCAGATGTATCCAACCGCTTCCGCCCTCTACCATTAGAAACCAAGTGTTGTACTCCTAGGCCTCAATGGTCTTGTACTACATATTTTTGTACCTTGCTTGGAATTCTTGTATCAAGTTGGTACCTCATCAGCTAACAGTAATCCTGGGGCTGGTGAGCACACAGGCCGTTTTTCTGGGAATTTATATCCCGAAAACCCGGTCGTGACAGACTTGGTATCAGAGCCAGGCTGACCATTGGCTAATCCTATCTTAGCCAGGTCAATAAACCTAGGTTAACCAGACCACCAGACCTTAGCCTAACCCTGGTCGAGCTTCCCGTGTAAGATGGCTCCACAGTGACCCGACGCCCTTTCGGCGGACGGTGCCCAACCTATCAGCCTAGCCCGTCGATCACGCGCCAGTGACCGACACCCAACCCGTCTCTATCGCAAGCGTGCGGAGGAAGACTCCGTCCCCTTTCCCTATAAAAAGGGGCACGCTAGCCTCAAACACATCACAGCACAGCCTCTTTTCCCCAAACTGAGCCACGATGCCTGGTCCCATTGTTCACAATGAGACCACAGCGACCAACCTTGGAGGTTTTGTGACCGTGCTCGCAAACCTCACCCGACGTGCCTATGCGTTAGAAGAGCCTCCTGAGTATGTTGTGTACCAAGGACTCATGTACGGTGAGAGCCGTCAGTACTGGGCCACTGTGCACATCTACGGTAGGGGTCTATCGCCAGAACGCCCCTACAGGTTCACTGGAAGGACAACTTCCTTTGAGCCACAAGCCATCCAACTGGCAGCCCGAGAAGCTATAGTTCAACTCTGGCACTTGTCGCCCAGAGTTAACTATCGCTCGTTCTACTACTACCCCAGTCGTGACGGGTATGGTAGGCCGCCCCAGGTTGCCAACGGAGATCACGAGACGGATCCAGCACTATTGCATCTGGTGCGCTATGTAAGCGCACGAGAGCAACTGTTCGATCAAGTCACCCTCGATCTGATCGCAGCTCGTGGAGAGCTGGTTCACCGAGCCCCGGCAAGAAGAGAAGCGGAGCCCGATGCCGACAACCCAGTCGTGCTCTTCGGACACCCAATCGATCCCTTGAGGTCTGCGCCAGCCCTCAACTAGAGTGCTTTGGTGACCCCAGAAGCGCTTCGTCGCCTTTTGGGAACCCATTCCAACGGGATTGTGGCCAACAACCCCCGTGATGGTCATCACCATTACCCCGACCCTGCAGCCCCTCAGCCTCAGCCAGCAAATCCCGATGGTGAGAACCGTGGAGAAGCATCGGCGTCCGCAAGGCCAGCCCACTTAGACATTAACGTAGTAGACTATGTCGCTCGAGTTGTATCGAGCCTTAGTTTTTCTACGCTTTGTAATGATGTGGTCTTGTATCGCTTTCATTACATGTTGTCTGCTTGAGCGCCCTTATTGTTGGAGTAGTAGCTACGCATGTGTGCGTTACCGTACAGATGCATTTTTAAATTTCGGGCGCAACTACCAAGACCAACCCCGGCGGCACCCACAGTAAAACGTCACATTTATGTGATATGTATATCTGTGGCTTTGACCCGAGAACAGGATCGACAACCAGTTACCCTTCACCTCGGTAGATAACCCAGCCCCGGTGCTATATAAAGGCCACTTCGTGACCTTGCCGAGCACCCCTCACCTTTGTGCGCAGCACTCACAGCCATTCCTTGCCATGTCGACCCCCAGTATTTATCTGAGAACCCCAGACGCAACCCCGGGCAGTTTTGCCAAATTATTGTGGGACTTTACCTGCAGTACTATGAGTGCCACCCGTCCACCCCAGTACGAGTTGCTCAAATCGAGGATCACCCCTTCCACCTCGAAATATTGGGCAGTGGTGCACATCCCTCCCGCCTACCCAAACCAAGACCCAACGGAAGTCTCCTTCGTGGGGAAGTCCATGCTGACTCCGCATATGGCCATAGAAGCTGCTGCGTACGATGCGCTCACTCGTCTTCGATTCGCGGTACCCTATGCCAGCGAGCGAGGATACTATTATTTTCCGAGTCGTGCAGCACCCGGAGAAGTTGCATCTTTTCCCGGTGGACGTATTGAGAGAGATCCAGTACTGGCCAACCTTGCCCAGTACGTTATTGCCCAGGAGCGTTTAACTCAGCGAGTAATGGGCTATCTCCAGAGCCTCGCCGATTTAAACCCTCGGATCGCTATTGGCAGACTACTGAGGCCTGACCAAGAAGGGTGCATTCATCGGCTGGTCAACCCGCTTCCCCCGATAGAAGAGGAGTGTGCCCCAGTGCCAGAGGCATTTTCTCAGGACCCTGTCTTTTTGCCGTTTTCCTTGTAAACGCCTCTGATGTATTTATTGTCCCAGTACTTGTATTTATGTGTTGCAGCATGTTCGTAAAATCTTTGTGCGACAGGTCTGATTTTTCTTTGGTTCCTGTTATGTGAGCAGATTTACTACTGTTAGTTTTGTTTTAATTAGTTTTCTCTCGCAACATGTTTTGAGGAGATTTCTTTCCCCGAGTCACTGCTGCGTCTATATTTTCACGACATAGTTTCTTTTATTCGCGCAGCATCGTAACAGCAGACTCATAGCTGCAACCACTCGACCTCGAGCACTATTACAAATCCTTGAGCACATTTTTGCGCCTATCTAACCACCCTCGAGGACACCACAATCTCAGTAAGAGGGACTTGTGAGTGTTCATTCGAGCGCGAGCTGCCCCAGCACACCGACAGCAGTCAGCCCCGAGGCCGCGCCTAATCCACGTGATCGCCACCACCGTGAAGAGCCAACACTCGAGCGGCAGCATCACGACGATCATCCAGGATCATCGCGCACAGGAGCACGGAGAACCCCAGCAGCACCGCCAAGCCTCCACACACCAGGACCACATACCAGTCCGGCATTGCCTCCGCCATTAGAGCCTCGGCTCGAGCTCCTGCTAGCCGCAATGAAGGAGAAGGAAGGAGGAGTAGAAGCGAGGCCAGGTGTGAGGAAGAAGAGAGGGGCACCGCGAGCGTTTTATAGCCCGAGATCGGTGTACAGTGGGCGAGGTCCACCAGCGCCACTCGTTGCTCGACCGCCGGTGTTCGGAGGCGAGCCCGCGAGCAGTGTCGACAGCGCCCTGGCCCGCGAGGTGAGTGCACGCTGCACCGGCAGCTAGCACGCCGCGCACTACCACGATACGGCCTCGATGCCCTACGAGCTAGGCATCACCGGCGGAGGAAGCGCGGGAGAGCACGCGAAGGAGAAGAGAGAGCCAGAGGTAGGAGAAGAGGCCGATAGTGGGCCCTGGGTCCACCTGTCAGCCAAAGAGAGCACTGTGCTCTCGGGTGCGACCAACGTATTTTGGTAATTTAGAATTTATTCTAAATTACTGTATCTGCGTAGAAGTGTCTCGTTTTCCCTAACCGTAGACTTTTCCACACTTCGCCAGTGTACCACACTATGGTTTTACACCACTTATTGCCCTCTCACTGTAGCCGTTTTGTTTTTTGTGCTATTGAAGGGTTTCTTTGATAAAAACAAAATTTATTTCAAAACAGTTCTTGTTCAAGACAGCTTTTAACAAATCTCGAGGACGAGATTTTTCTTAAGGGGGGTAGTGCTGTAACACCCAAAATTTTGGCCTTGTTTTATTTTTTAAAATGTTGCCAGGAAATAAAACTTTTCCATTTGTCAAGTTTTCCCTTTTGTGATTTTGGATTTTTGCCTCTAGTGGGAGAAACCTTCAAAGGCTTTGTTGGACTTGATTACTCTCTATAATAAAACAATTATTTATCAGTGGATTCAAATTTTGCAAGATTTATTTTCCTCAAAGCTTTATTCCTTTAAAATGATTTCTTTTGCTTTGGGAGCCTGTTTTACACTACAACCATTTGACAAATGCATTTAAAATTTCCACCAAAATTTGGGGATGTCATGTGATGTTTTCACATCACTTTTATGCAAAAATACCTTTTGGCCATTGGAGATTTTGGGCTCTACACCAACTTTTCCAATCTGGTCCAGTAGGCACTTTTGCACTACAACCCATTTAAATATTTCTTTAAAAATTCTTCCAAGTGTTTGGAGATGTCAGTGGATGCATACCATTCATCTTCAAGCAAAAACCCAGTGATGTTCTTTGGAAAATTTGAGTGGATCAACCTCTTTTGCATTCTGGTCCAACTTGGTGATTTGTACTGCAACCTTATTTTTCCTTGCTCTAGTAACCTTGAGCTTTTTCCTACTTGTAGCCCTCCCTTCAAAACCCTTAAGTCCAGGAGAGTGGACTCATTAGTGGTTTTAAGTGCATGCTTTAAACCCTTTTTCTTTCTGTCCAAAGCTGGAGTTTTGCAAGCTTGCACTAACAAGTTTCTGGTTTTGCCCAAGTGATCTTACCACCATCTCCTGCATCTAAAGAGACCCTGATCTGGAGATTTTGGCCACTCCAAGAGTTGCCTAAGTGCACTTGGCAATCTGTCGAACAGTTGGTGTGCACAGCCTGTTCTGGCATGAGTTCTTTGTTTGCACTGTGGACTTGCTCCAATGACCCAACAACCTTGTCCGCTAAGCTCCTAGCCACCCCTAACCTTGTTCTGTTCTTTGCCAGCCTCACCCAAGCTCTCTAGAGCGCGCTGGCATTGCGTCGAACACCTGCCGTGCGTGCTCTGGGCGCGCCCAGAGCGCACGTTTTGCACGCACGCGCACTGAGCCGACACGCCGCACTGCCGCACTCGACGCGACCCGTCCCTGGACCCTTCTGCATCGCTGAACCGTGCACTAGCCCGCTCCCTCCTCAACGGCATCTCTGGCGCCCTGGCAGCGCCGCCTTGGCAGCACGCCGGCGTCGGCAGCGGATTCTGCCGCGGACGGCGCCGCCCAAGCCACCCGCGCGCGCCAGCTGTCCCGGGGAACAGCCCGTGCTCATCCACTTGCTCGTCGGCACGCTTTCGTCGCCGCCACGATGCCCTGCAACTACAGAAAAGTGGTCGCCGGCGATCTTATCCTCGGCCACCGCGGGAGCCAGCCTCGAGCGCCTATTTAAAGGGACCCCGTGCTCAACCGAACACTCAAGCAACCCCAGGCCACCCCCATAGACCTCCCGCAGCCAGCAATCGACGGGAAAGTCCTTTCCTCCTCGTCTCCGGCCAGCTCGGTCACCGCCGCAATCCAGTGCCGTTCGTCGCAACCAGAGCTTCCCCCGCCAATCCAACGCCACCAAGAACTCCCCCGTAGTCGTGCGGAGCTGCCTAGCGCCTCAGCTTCGGCCAGAGATCACCGGAGCCCAAATGTCACTTCACCACCGTAGCCCCCTCCGCCGCGGAGCTCGCCGCCGGTGACCTCCTCCGTCCCCGCCTGCCTAACGCCCACCGAGAGGACCTCCTCGGTCTGGCCAACCCATCCCTGCCCTCAGGTGCCCTCGAGGAGCCGTCGTTCGTCGCCGGCGATCGCCGGAGCCCCGCCACCGTTCGGGCACAGAGAAAGGAGGGAGAGGGAGACCAGTCAAACCTGACCAGTGGGCCCTCTGGACCCACTGTCAGTGACCCGCGCGGCCGCTCTCTCTGTTTAAGTAAAAGCGCAAAGACCGGAGATTTTGGAGGAAAGGGAAAGCTTTCAAAAAGTGCATCCCTTACATACTATTGAAGGCAAGCATTTCTGAACTCTGGCATAATATTTTGTGTGGTGTTTTGATATGGTTACAGCACCATTTGACTTGGAGCATACATTACTTTATGTGACGATTAAAATCATTCGCGTTTGTGCATAATGGAGATATTTTTGCTTTTAGTAATGGATATGCTGGTGATGATATTCACCCTCGTGAGCTTCTCATGTACACCGGAAGGAAGACGGGAAAGTCGTGGTCTTGGGTAGACACGAACTTGTCCCTAGTTCATCGTTGAGACGAGTATGTCCGGCATAGCATGGAAAGGCTTGACGAGTAGTGAGTTTATCTGTTAATGGTAATATTGTTGGAGTATACTTGGACCACCTGAGTCGGTCGTAGGTCGAGTCTTGATCAGTAGCTTCCCTATTTGTTGGTACCACCACTTGTCCCTGTCACAGACAGGGTATGGTTCAGTAAGTTGTCAACCCCTTACCAAAGCACACACCGTACAGAGAGGCCATGGTGGAAGATACCGGAGGCCTCCGGTAGGCATGCCACCTGGTCCGGGGGCATGGGTGTTTTTTGTTGGAGCCGAGGGGGGTAGCTCCCCTAGTGTGCGCGCGTTATAAATTTTGTGATCCCATGCTACGTCGAGGTTGTAGCCTCCCCACATAGAGTTTTGCTTGGCAGGTGTCGTGGGTGATTCCAGACACCGGTGAGTTAAGCTGGTGTGTGCAGGTCAGGCATGTTTTCAATTAAAAGACCGTAGGCGGAATTAGTCCCGATGGACTAAATAAATCCGTTACTCGTGGGAAAATAGTGCCCCCTCTACAGAGGATATATCCTGTTGGATAGCCATGTTCTTGAGTAAGGACCACATGTCTGTTGTTGAATCTAGTAACAGTATTCGGATGGAGAACGATTTAACTAGAACTCAGTAACGGTATTCGGATGGAGACACGGCTAACCGGATCATAGTAACGGTATTCGGATGGAGATACGGCTTGACTAGACAATTTATCGGTTTTCGGATGGAGAAACAACTGTACTAAATATTGTTTATGATTGTGGCACATATGGATTGTGATCTTTATTACTTTGGACTAACCATTTATAGTATGTATTTTATTGAGTACCCCTGGGATAGTTCTACCTCCTGGATATTCACTTTGATTATTTTCTTATAAGCCCTTTCTGTGGTGTCGCTCAGACG
The DNA here is from genome assembly GCF_018294505.1 of Triticum aestivum. Lineage (NCBI taxonomy): Eukaryota > Viridiplantae > Streptophyta > Magnoliopsida > Poales > Poaceae > Triticum > Triticum aestivum. The sequence continues at coordinate 157,800,069 of NC_057796.1, read as the reverse complement.
CCCGACTGCGGCATGCTTGTTGTTCATTTATCTTTTATAAGCCCTTTATGTGGTGTCACCCCGACGCCCGACTGCGGCATTATTATTCTTGCAGTTTCCTCTCGAGGAGTCATTCAGACCCTCGTTTGGCACCAGTATTACTATTCTTGCAGTTTCCTCTCGAGGAGTCATTCAGACCCTCGTTTGGCACCAGTATTACTATTCTTGCAGTTTCCTCTCGAGGAGTCATTCAGACCCTCGTTTGGCACCAGTATTACTATTCTTGCAGTTTCCTCTCGAGGAGTCATTCAGACCCTCGTTTGGCACCCAGTATTTTTACTTTGGATTATTTTTAACCACATGTGTGCATCTTGGTTTCTCGTATATTTCGTGACAGACGTGTGATCACGTAATAATTCGGAGTATGTTTGATATAGTATACCCGTGTTCTTAATGTTTGCGAGTACATTGAAACGTACTCACTGGCTTGTCCCTGGCTATTGTCTTGGCCAGATTCCTTGCTTGGAGATAAGCATCGCGGTGACAATCTCGGAACCTACGTGTTGACTTTTGCAGCCTCGCGAAGATAGGAGTTATCCTGGTCAGCTGTTCTTGTGGGAAATGGAGTCCCATAGACGCAGATGTATCCAACCGCTTCCGCCCTCTACCATTAGAAACCAAGTGTTGTACTCCTAGGCCTCAATGGTCTTGTACTACATATTTTTGTACCTTGCTTGGAATTCTTGTATCAAGTTGGTAACTCATCAGCTAACAGTAATCCTGGGGCTGGTGAGCACACAGGCCGTTTTTCTGGGAATTTATATCCCGAAAACCCGGTCGTGACAATACTCAGGGAGAACACTTTTATCTTGAAATTTTAGTGAGGGATCATCTTATAATGCTACCGTCAATCAAAGCAAGATAAGATGCATAAAGGATTAACATCACATGCAATCAATATAAGTGATATGATATGGCCATCATCATCTTGTGCTTGTGATCTCTATCCCTGAAGCACCGTGCTCGTGATCTCCATCTCCGAAGCACCGTCATGATCACCATCGTCACCGGCACGACACCTTGATCTCCATCGTAGTATCGTTGTCGTCTCGCCAACTTATTGCTTTTACGACTATCGCTACCGCTTAGTGACAAAGTAAAACTATTACATGGCGATTGCATCTCATACAATAAAGCGACAACTATATGGCTCCTACCAGTTGCCGATAACTCGGTTACAAAACATGATCATCTCATACAACACATTATATCACATCATGTCTTGACCATATCACATCACAACATGCCCTGCAAAAACAAGTTACACGTCCTCTACTTTGTTGTTGCAAGTTTTACGTGGCTGCTACGGGCTTAGCAAGAACCGTTCTTACCTATGCATCAAAACCACAACGATAGTTTGTCAAGTTGGTGCTGTTTTAACCTTCGCAAGGACCGGGCGTAGCCACACTCGGTTCAACTAAAGTGAGAGAGACAGACACCCGCCAGTCACCTTTAAGCAATGAGTGCTCCGAACGGTGAAACCAGTCTCGCGTAAGCGTACGCGTAATGTCGGTCTGGGCCGCTTCATCTCACAATACCGCTGAACCAAAGTATGACATGCTGGTAAGCAGTATGACTTATTCGCCCACAACTCACTTGTGTTCTACTCGTGCATAGCATCAACGCATAAAACCAGGCTCGGATGCCACTGTTGGGGAACATAGTAATTTCAAAAAAATTCCTACGCACGCGCAAGATCATGGTGATGCATAGCAACGAGAGGGGAGAGTGTTGTCCACGTACCCTCATAGACCGACAGCGGAAGCGTTATCACAACGCGGTTGATGTAGTCGTACGTCTTCACGATCCGACCGATCAAGTACCAAATGTACGGCACCTCCAAGTTCTACACACGTTCAGCTGGATGACGTCCCTCGAACTCCGATCCAGCCGAGTGTTGAGGGAGAGTTTAGTCAGCACAACGGCGTGGTGACGATGATGATGTTCCACCGACGCAGGGCTTCGCCTAAGCTCCGCGACGGTATTATCGAGGTGTAATCTGGTGGAGGGGGCACCGCACACGGCTAAAATATCGTATATAAAAGTGTGTCCATGGGGTGCCCCCTGCCCCCGTATATAAAGGATCAAGGGAGGAGGAGGCCGGCCCTAGGAGGGGGCGCACCAAGTCTGGAGTCCTACTAGGACTCCCTAGTCCTAGTAGGATTCCACCTCCCATATGGAATAGGAAAAGAGGAAGGGAAAAAGAGAAGGAAGGAAGGGGGCGCCCCCCTTCCCTAGTACAATTCGGACCAGACCAAGGGGAGGGGTGCGGCCACCCTTGAGGCCCTTTTCCTTCTTTCCCGTATGGCCCAATAAGGCCCAATACGTATTCCCGTAACTCTCCGGTACTCCGAAAAATACCCGAATCACTCGGAACCTTTCCGAAGTCCGAATATAGTCGTCCAATATATCGATCTTTACGTCTCGACCATTTCGAGACTCTTCTTCATGTCCCTGATCTCATCCGGGACTCCGAACTCCTTCGGTACATCAACATACATAAACTCATAATAAAACTGTCATCGTAACTTTAAGCGTGCGGACCCTTTGGGTTCGAGAACTATGTAGGCATGACCGAGACACCTCTCCGGTCAATAACCAATAGCGGGACCTGGATGCCCATATTGGCTCCCACATATTCTACGAAGATCTTTATCGGTCAGACCGCATAACAACATACGTTGTTCCCTTTGTCATCGGTATGTTACTTGCCCGAGATTCGATCGTTGGTATCTCGATACCTAGTTCAATCTCGTTACCGGCAAGTCTCTTTACTCGTTCCGTAATACATCATCCCGCAACTAACTCATTAGTCACAATGCTTGCAAGGCTTATAGTGATGTGCATTACCGAGTGGGCCCAGAGATACCTCTCCGACAATCGGAGTGACAAATCCTAATCTCGAAATACGCCAACCCAACAAGTACCTTTGGAGACACCTGTAGAGCACCTTTATAATCACCCGGTTACGTTGTGACGTTTGGTAGCACACAAAGTGTTCCTCCGGTAAACGGGAGTTGCATAATCTCATAGTCATAGGAACATGTATAAGTCATGAAGAAAGCAATAGCAACATACTAAACGATCGGGTGCTAAGCTAACGTAATGGGTCATGTCAATCACGTCATTCTCCTAATGAGGTGATCCCGTTAATCAAATGACAACTCATGTCTATGGCTAGGAAACATAACCATCTTTGATTAACGAGCTAGTCAAGTAGAGGCATACTAGTGACACTCTGTTTGTCTATGTATTCACACATGTATTATGTTTCAGGTTAATACAATTCTAGCATGAATAATAAACTTTTATCATGATATAAGGAAATACATAATACTTTATTATTTCCTCTAGGGCATATTTCCTTCAGTCTCCCACTTGCACTAGAGTCAATAATCTAGTTCACATCGCCATGTGATTTAACATCAATAATTCACATCATCATGTGATTAACACCCATAGTTCACATATCTATGTGACCAACACTCAAAGGGTTTACTAGAGTCAATAATCTAGTTCACATCGCTATGTGATTAACACCCAAAGAGTACTAAGGTGTGATCATGTTTTGATTGTGAGATAATTTTAGTCAACGGGTCTGTCACATTCAGATCCGTAAGTATTTTGCAAATTTCTATGTTTACAATGCTCTGCACGGAGCTACTCTTACTAATTGCTCCCACTTTCAATATGTATCTACACCGAGATTAGTGTCAAAACTTGCATCGACGTAACCCTTTACAACGAACCTTTTGTCACTTCCATAATCGAGAAACATATCCTTATTCCACTAAGGATAATTTTGACCGCTGTCCAGTGATCTACTCCTAGATCGCTATTGTACTCCCTTGCCAAAATCAGTGTAGGGTATACAATAGATCTGGTACACAGCATGGCATACTTTATAGAACCTATGGCCAAGGCATAGGGAATGACTTTCATTCTCTTTCTATCTTCTGCCGTGTTCGGGCTTTGAGTCTTACTCAATTTCACACCTTGTAACACAGGCAAGAACTCTTTCTTTGACTGTTCTATTTTGAACTACTTCAAAACCTTGTTAAGGTATGTACTCATTGAAAAACTTATCAAGCGTCTTCATCTCTCTCTATAGATCTTGATGCTCAATATGTAAGCAGCTTCACCGAGGTCTTTCTTTGAAAAACTCCTTTCAAACACTCCTTTATGATTTGCAGAATAATTCTACATTATTTCCAATCAACAATATGTCATTCACATATACTTATCAGAAATGTTGTAGTGCTCCCACTCACTTTCTTGTAAATACAGGCTTCACCGCAAGTCTGTATAAAACTATATCCTTTGATCAACTTATCAAAGCGTATATTCCAACTCCGAGATGCTTGCACCAGTCCATAGATGGATCGCTGGAGCTTGCATATTTTGTTAGCACCTTTAGGATTGACAAAACCTCCTGGTTGCATCATATACAACTCTTCTTTAATAAATCCATTAAGGAATGCAGTTTTGTTTATCCATTTGCCATATTTCATAAAATGCGGCAATTGCTAACATGATTCAGACAGACTTAAGTATAGATACGAGTGAGAAACTCTCATCGTAGTCAACACCTTGAACTTGTCGAAACCCTTTTTGCGACAATTCTAGCTTTGTAGACAGTAACACTACTATCACTGTCTGTCTTCCTCTTGAAGATCCATTTATTCTCAATGGCTCGCCGATCATTGGGCAAGTCAATCAAAGTCCATACTTTGTTCTCATACATGGATCCCATCTCAGATTTCATGGCCTCAAGCCATTTTGCGGAATCTGGGCTCACCATCGCTTCTTCATAGTTCGTAGGTTCGTCATGGTCTAGTAACATAACCTCCAGAATAGGATTACCGTACCACTCTGGTGCGGATCTTACTCTGGTTGACCTACGAGGTTCAGTAATAACTTGATCTGAAGTTCCATGATCATCATCATTAACTTCCTCACTAATTGGTGTAGGAGTCACAGGAACAGATTTCCGTGATGAACTACTTTTCAATAAGGGAGCAGGTACAGTTACCTCATCAAGTTCTAGTTTCCTCCCACTCACTTCTTTCGAGAGAAACTCCTTCTCTAGAAAGGATCCATTCTTAGCAACAAATGTCTTGCCTTCGGATCTGTGATAGAAGGTGTACCCAACTGTCTCCTTTGGGTATCCTATGAAGACACATTTCTCCGATTTGGGTTTGAGCTTATCAAGATGAAACCTTTTCACATAAGCATCGCAACCCTAAACTTTTAAGAAACGACAATCTTTGGTTTCTTGCTAAACCACAGTTCATAAGGCGTCGTCTCAGCGGATTTTGATGGCGCCCTTTTTAACGTGAATGTAGCTGTCTCTAATGCATAACCCCAAAACGGTAGTGGTAAATTGGTAAGAGACATCATAGATTGCACTATATCCAATAAAGTACGGTTATGACGTTCTGACACACCATTATGCTGTGGTGTTCCAGGTGGCGTGAGTAGTGAAACTATTTCACATTGTTTTAAGTGAAGGCCAAACTCATAACTAAAATACTCTTCTCCACGATCAAATCGTAGAAACTTTATTTTCTTGTTACGATGATTTTTCGCTTCACTCTGAAATTATATGAACTTTTCAAATGTTTCAGACTTCTGTTTCATTAAGTAGATATACCCATATCTGCTCAAATCGTCTGTGAAGATCAGAAAATAATGATACCTGCTACGAGCCTCAATATTCATCGGACCACATATATCTGTATGTATGATTTCCAACAAATCTGTTGCTCTCTCCATAGTTCCGGAGAACGGCGTTTTAGTCATCTTGCCCATGAGGCATGGTTCGCAAGCATATTTCACCGAAGTTTAAACGGAACAACTCTAGTTGGCCAGCGTGAAGGCATCCAAACAAGAGTAGGAAATATTGTTTGATGACCTCCCAAAAATTCTGGTAGAACTCAGCGGGAAAACCATCAGGACCCGGTGCTTTGTTATGCTCCATTAGGAAAACTGCCTTTCTAACTTCCTCCTCAGAAAATGGAGATGTTAGAAGGCTATTTTCCACATCAGAAACCTGGGGGATGTCATCTGTTTGAGACTCATCCATCGAGAAGTTTCCTTCCTCAGGGGTTCCGAATAGATTTTTATAATAACTAGTGATATAAGACTTAAGTTGCTCATGTCGTTCAATCGTGCCCTCCTCCTGTTGTAGGGAATGAATAAGTTTCTTCCAATGTCTACCAATAGCAACACCATGGAAAAATCTCGTATTCGAATCACCTTTCAAGATAAACTGAGAGTTTGAATGTTGGTACCACTTGAGTTCCTCCTCGCGCAACATGCGAGCTAACTGGGCATTTGATTGACTCTTGATCTCTATTTCGATGTCAGAGAGAGGTCTAATCTCTGCTAGAGCTTCTAAATCATCAATAATAGATGAAAGATGGAGCTTTTCCTTTGTGAGGATACTCGCTGTGTGCCTAGCCCATCCACAAAGGAACTTACGTAATGCACGCATTTTGTTGTTCCATATGTGTATTGGGGTAAGCCCGACAACCGGTTTATTCCACACCTCCTTGACAATTTCATGGAATCCATCCCGATGCAACCAACCCAGTTCAAACTTGAACCTGCGTTGGTGCTGTGGTCGAGGTAATCCAGTGGTTAAGAGAAAGGGTGCATGGTCTGAAATAGCCTCTATACGAGGAAGAGCGCGAACAGAAACCATTGGGAATTTGCATTCCCAGCCGGTATCCATTAAAACGCAGTCTAGTTTCTCATATGTCGGCTCGGGAAGACTATTCGCCCAAGTGAACTGTCTTCCAATCATGGAAACCTCTCGCAAATCTAGGCTGTCAATGACAGCGTTGAAAAGGAAAGGCCAATGATTATCAAACCTATCTCGGCCTTTCTCATTTGGAAATCGTAGCAAGTTAATATCCCCACCAATAAGAATGGGGTAGGGATTATCTTTCGCCAGATTAACCAGTTCACGGAGAAAAATGGCCTTGAGCTCATCCTAGGCTGCCCCATACACGGCGACGAGGGTCCATGTGAAGTTGTCAGCTTTGTTTCGGATATGGAGTTTAATATGAAACTCTCCATACGAACTAGCCAGAACATCCATAGTCCCTGTGTTAATGCCAAGTAAAATGCCCCCAGAACGACCTCGAGGTGGTCGTGAAATCCAATTATAGTCTATCCCGCCAGACATGCGGTCAAGCAGACTTGCTGAGAAATCACGTCTCCCCGTTTCAGATAAAGCCAGAAAGTCTAAATTGTACTCCCTATTACACTCCGCAATGAATAGATGTTTAGCCAAGTCACCAAGACCTGTGCTATTAAAGAACATGCCATTCATGATGAAACAATAGGAGATTTAGAAAATTTCACCCTCTTAGAGGGTTTACAGCCTTTTTTCGAACGGTCGGACTTGGATTTACGACCAGAAGCTGTAAGCTCAATCAATGAACTAAGCCCGGGTTCCTCCAAGCCCACGTCTAAAACCTCCCCTACTACATGAGCGAGTAGATGACCATCTGATGTGGCAGGCAACTCCTCGTGATCTAAATGAGAGGTAAAAGATTTGCTAGAAACTCATGGAGTAACCTTTAATCGGTCATATTCCAAATGTCTCAATGCGTTTGTGGAAACAGAAATATCATTCTCATTATTTCCTAGACTAACACCCACATTATTCAACTTAGCAACGATGGATGTAGTAGAAAAAGACAAAAATGATTTGGGTGATGACGAAGTACCTTGGTTGTCGAGGTTCTGCACAGCTTTACGCCGCATAGCCTTGGCCAAAGAGTCTTCGTCGGTGTCCGCCGTTCCATCGTCGGCCACCGCATGACGGGCAATGTGACATGTGGGTGTTACCTCCGATGAAGAAAGACGTGTAGGAACCTCCACCGGAGGAGGGGATGAGGGTGTAGTAGCATCCCCCTCTCCGGCAGTCACGACCACCGATAAACTCAACGCCGCCGCCGCAGATGGCGTGTCTGGAGGCGGGACCACAGGTGGTGCGTCCATGGGTAAGACGCACACTTTTGGCTTCATCAGAAATTGTTGAGCAGCCACGGGCGCGTCCGGCTCCGATGAAGATCGAATAACAGTTGAATGTGTAGTGTTGCATGGCTGCATACCCGAGGCCAGTCCTTTGTGTCCCAGCACACTCGAAGCATGCATGCACGGCTCCAACTGAGGTGCATGCTGGGTTGGCCCTACCCGAGCCGCTGGATGCCTGCTAGTTGAAGCTGCTATAGCGCGCCCCGCTGAAACTCCGGCTGCCTGCACCGGCTTGGAGACAGCCGTCTGCCACGGCGCCGTCCGCGTCGTCGGCGGCGGCTGCGGCGCCACCTCAGCAGGTGAAGAGTCTGGGCATCCCGCTGAGCCGCCAGTGACCCGCACCGACTGGAGGGCAGCGGGCGACGACGTTGCAGTCCGAGAAGGCGACGACGGCTGCGACACAACGATAGCCCGTGGCGTAGAAGGCGAGGCAGACTCCTGTGCTAAGAGCACTGAACCACATCCCGTCACATCTCTAGAGACCACACTCGACAATACACGTTGTTGAACTTGAGTCTCATGGATTTTATTCGCCGGAGCAGAACTAGGAGACGGATGATTGGAAGGGTTCCTGGTGTGCTCTGAGGTCTCCATCACATCGTCCTTCTCCTTGGCGCCGCTCTCATCATCAACATCATCACCCTTGCGTCTCCAGATAAACGGGACAAAGTCAGGATCAGGAATGTATCCAGCCGGTTCCTTCCTGAACGTGAATGCGTAGCCCTTGAGCTTAACCAACACATCTGTTGTAACAAAAGGCCCCGCATCGTCCTTGTCCTTAGACAAAATCTGAGAGTTGGTCATAGCCATGAGAATCCGGACTACACCACGACGTCGCAGGCTAATGAGATCCACATCTAAGGTCTTGCCCATCAAAGTACCAATGGCCCATAGACCCCAAAAATGACGCACTGTATGAGGAACACCCTTGACATGGAGCCAAATCTGTTGAAGCTCAAGCTTATGTGGAACCTCCTGCGACCTCCTTGCGGTGACAGTCATCTGGGCATTAACCTACGGCACATTCATCTGAATTCCGTCAACCCTGTCCAAATCCTCGAAAGAAGGAAAGCTAACGAGGTAAGCATCAGACCCGTGTTGAATAGCCTCCCACTTCCACTGATCATGTACCGGACATCTCCTAGCAAACTGACTCTCGACAATGCTCGCCGGTACCATCAACCCACTCACACGAACATGGGCGATCGATGTCTGTGTCGGCGCCAAATGATCCTTCACCACACTATCTGGCAGCTGGGCAAAGTAAGTCTCCTCAGCACAAACTCCCGAGACAAAAGCATTGGGCTTTGGGAGTTTCAGAACCGGGCATTGCAACGTTAGATGAGCGATTTTTGTCACAAATATAATAGTAATGATGCACTGTGCAATCCTTCGCGGCATGCGTATCCACTGCACACTTCCATCATCGAACCCCTTTCTTAGCCTTGTTCTTAGGCACTGTAGGATTCACCTGCACATCACACACAGGAACTCCCAGAGAAGGGACATCGACAGTAGTAAGCCCCTGTGGCAACTGTGGCACCTGAGTGTTCTATTGCCCCTGCACAAATTGCTGATATTGCCCCTGCTGATAAGACTGCACATGTTGTTGTTGTATAGGTTGATGCGGTATATGTTGGTGAACCTGCATGTGCTGAGCCGGTGGATGATAACCATGTTGCAAAGCTCCCCCAGCAAACTGTTGTTGATGCGGCTTCTTCTTCTTCTTACGTTTTTGTACTGGTTGTGCCACAATCCCTCCGGGATGGAACTGCGAAGGAACGGACATCCCGGCCGGCGAAGTCCCATACATAGAGCCTGGCGCACCGGCGACGGCCGGACCGTATGGCGGGGCATAGTGCCCAGCCTGACCATAGCTAGGGGGTTGGTTCCCACCGTAGTTGTAGACTGGCGCCGGTCCTCGCTGAAGAAGAGGCGGACCGGAGAAGCCCGACGTCTGAGCCGGAGGGCGCGAGGGAGTGGAGGTCACCCCCACAACTGGATGAGGATGAGGGTTCATCCCTCCCGAGACGGAGGCACCATGCACCGAAGGAGGCACGCTCGCCATGGGGCGCTGATGCGCCGCCGTGACTGATGCGTAGGAACGGGCAACCCCGGCGCCGGGAGATTGTACTGGAGCCGTGTGCAGCGTCGGCGAGGGTAATGAGATCTTGGCGGCGGTGATGGAAGCCCGCGGGACAGCAGACGAGGACGACAGCGCTGCAGTCGAAGGCGTGGAATTGATTGATCGCTGCTGCATAGGGTTATTCCAGAGAGCCCACATACGTCTTCGAAGAAAAGCCCAAGAAAACTCCAGGACTGGATCCAACATTGCATGCATGGGCCCGATCCCCGAGGACTCAATTGGAGTTTGAACATCCGTAGAGATCGCCCTTGACTGCGTCTCCGGCTCAGTTTCAGATCTCGGCGATCCGACCGACGCCGGCGAGTCCCTCCGCCCTATCGAAGATGCATTCCGTGTGGCTGAATCAAGGAACTGCCCCAGCAGAGGAGGAGGCGTCACTCTACGTGGGGGCAGTGGACCTCGCCATGTCCCCATACGTGGCGGATGGGCCACCCGCAGACCAGTAGGCGATGCGGAAGGCTTCTGGTCGGGGCGTTCAACGGGCATCGGTTCCTGCGGTGACAGCGATCCAGCCCTCCCCGAACCCTCGTTCAATGTCATTCCCAGTGGCGACGGTGATCTATTCTCCCAGAAAGGCGACTCCGGCGTTGGTAAGCCGGCGTCGTTCCAGAATTCTTGAACGATCTCGGCCTCGGTCTTCTTCCTCCGGCGAGCCACTGCTTTCCACTCCCCTCCCCCTACTCCCTCTCCCAGCACCTCAAGAGCTAACTGGACTCCCACCGCCGGCGCTTCCTCTTTGTCAGAGGACCCGACGTCCGATCCCAAGCAGGAATACCTGGATCCAGTGGAGCCCAACGCCGGCAAGGTCGCCGCTTCGGTGGCGATTGGCCGGGGCGCCAGAGTAAGCCGCCGGCCTCGCATGAGTTTGTTAGCAGCCAAGTCCAGGAGCACTACCCAAGCTCCAAGGACCAAGCACCAGGGTGGGTTGGGCATTCATGACCTTGAGGTTAAGAACAGGGCCCTCCTCGGCAAATGGTTGTTTAAGTTGTTGACGGAAGATGGTGTATGGCAAACCCTCCTAAGGAGAAAATATGTGGGTTCTAAGGCGGTATCCCAAGTATACTGGAAGCCTAGGGACTCTCATTTTTGGGCCGGACTAATGGCAACAAAGAAATATTTCTTCAGCTATGGTTCCTTCTCAATTAAGGATGGCTCGGAAATTAGATTCTGGGAGGATAAGTGGCTAGGTAGTGCTACTCTCCGGGAACAATATCCAGCTCTGTACAATATTGTGCGTCACAAGGGCGATACTATTGCCAAGGTTTTGGAATCATTTCCGCCAAATGTGACGTTCGGAAGGGATTTAATTGGACCTAGACCCCAATCGTGGAACATACTGCTCCAACAGTTAACCACGGTACAGTTGTCACAAGGGTCCGATATCTTTCGTTGGAACCTACATGGGAATGGGCAGTTCTTAGTGGAGTCTATGTATAGAGCTCTGATCCAGTCAGATGTGCTAGTTGATAATAATAAGAAGATCTGGAAGATGAAGATACCTCTTAAGAATAAAATCTTTGCGTGGTATCTTCGTCGCGAAGTCATGCTTACTAACGATAACCTTATTAAGAGGAATTGGCATGGAAGTACGCAATGTGTATTTTGTCCGCATGATGAGACAATAAAACATTTGTTCTTTCATTGTAAATTGGCTCGTTCTATATGGTCAGTCATCCAGATAGCTTCTGGCTTGTATCCTCCATGTAGTGTTGCTAATATATTTGGCAACTGGTTACATGGGGTTGATCACATGTTTAGAATTCTTCTCAGGGTGGGAGCGCTTGCCGTGATTTGGTCACTTTGGCTATGTAGAAATGATGAGGTTTTTAATGATAAAAGTACTTCCCTTATGCAGGTTATCTACAGATGTACCGGGATGCTTCTTTTATGGTCCTCTCTATAGTGAATGGAGAATCGAGACCTGTTTATGGATGTGTGTACACGATTGGAGATTGCGGCGAGGGATACTTTTACCCAACATGGGTGGCAGCATGATCTTAGGATTGGGCCTCCTACCGTTTAGGTGTCATACAGATATTCATCTTTGTATTTCGCCTTCTTTTATTTTGGCTTGTCGTGACGACTTTGTTGGCTGTGTGCATCTTAGTTATGCAGAGGCTGGGTGTAATGCTTAAACCTTTTAAGTAATAAAGCGCCCCTTTTCGAAAAAAGTAACAAGTGATAGTAAATTTCAGCACACTATATAAAATTTTCCTTACCAAATTCCACCTACCAAAGGCGCTTCACTCCCCGGCAACGGCGCCAGAAAAGATTCTTGATGACCCACAAGTATAGGGGATCTATCATAGTCCTTTCGATAAGTAAGAGTGTCAAACCCAATGAGGAGCAGAAGGAAATGACAAGCGGTTTTCAGTAAGGTATTCTCTGCAAGCACTGAAATTATCGGTAACAGATAGTTTTGTGATAAGGTAATTTGTAATGAGTAACAAGTAATGAAAGTAAATAAGGTGCAGCAAGATGGCCCAATCCTTTTTGTAGCAAAGGACAAGCCTGGAAAAACCCTTATATGAAGGAAAACGCTCCCGAGGACACATGGGAATTATCGTTAAGCTAGTTTTCATCACGCTCATATGATTCGCGTTCGTTACTTTGATAATTTGGTATGTGGGTGGACCGGTGCTTGGGTACTGCACTTTCTTGGACAAGCATCCCACTTATGATTAACCCCTCTTGCAAGCATCCGCAACTACAAAAGAAGTATTAAGGCAAACCTAACCATAGCATGAAACATATGGATCCAAATCGGCCCCTCACGAAGCAACGCATAAACTAGGGTTTAAGCTTCTGTCACTCACGACCCATCATCTACTTATTACTTCCCAATGCCTTCCTCTAGTCCCAAACAATGGTGAAGTGTCATGTAGTCGGCGTTCACATAACACCACTAGAGGAGAGACAACATACATCTCATCAAAATATCGAACGAATACCAAATTCACATGACTACTTATAGCAAGACTTCTCCCATGTCCTCAGGAACAAACGTAACTACTCACAAATCATATTCATGTTCATAATCAGAGGGGTATTAATATGCATAAAGAATCTGAACATATGTTCTTCCACCAAATAAACCAACTAGCATCAACTACAAGGAGTAATCAACACTACTAGCAACCCACAGGTACCAATCTGAGGTTTTGGGACAAAGATTGGATACAAGAGATGAACTAGGGTTTGAGAGGAGATGGTGCGGGTGAAGATGTTGATGGAGATTGACCCCCTCCCACTAAGAGGATCATTGGTGATGACGATGGTGATGATTTCCCCCTCCCGGAGCGATGTTTCCCCGGCAGAACAGCTCCGCCGGAGCCCTAGATTGGTTGCGCCAAGGTTTCGCCTCGTGGCGGCGGTGTTTCATCCCGAAAGCTTGCTTATGACTTTTTTTAGGGTAAAAGACTTCATATAGCAGAAGATGGCCACCGGAGGCCTGCCAGGGGGCCCATGTGGCAGGGGGGCGCGCCCAGGGACGTAGGGCGCGCCCCCACCCTCGTGGATGGTGGGTGGCCCCCCTCTGGTTGATTCTTTCGCCAGTATTTTTTATTAATTCCAAAAACTGCCTCCGTGAAGTTTCAGGACTTTTGGAGTTGTGCAGAATAGGTCTCTAATATTTGCTCCTTTTTCAGCCTAGAATTCCACCTGTCGGCATTCTCCCTTTTCATGTAAACCTAATAGGCATAAGTATTGTGAGATAACGTGTAATAACAGCCCATAATGCAATAAATATCGATATAAAAGCATGATGCAAAATGGACGTATCAGCGGACTGAATCTTAGGATCAGTCTATATGGTGATGACACTGTGATATTCGCAAACCCTATCAAGGAAGAAGTGGACAACATGCTTGATCTGCTCATTTCGTTTGGGCAAGCCACGGGGCTAAAGCTGAATCAAGAAAAATCAACGGTGATTCCTATAAACTGTGAACAGGTGCCCTTGCCGGATGTGCTATAGGAGTTCAAAGGGCAGAGGGCCGCTTTTCCGACAACTTATCTCGGCCGGCCGCTCTCCACAAGAAAACTGCAACTGGTGCACTTTCAGTTCTCGATTGATCATGTTCGAGCCTGCCTCACAGGTTGGAAGGGCAAACTGATGAACCTGGCAGGTCGCAGAGTGTTGGTGTGCGCCGTCCTCTCTGCACTGCCAACCTATGCCCTCACAGTGCTCTGGGTGCCCAAGAAGATTCTCAAAGAGCTGGACAAGGCAAGGCGCATGTTCCTTTGGGCTCAAGATGAACCGCTGGCCGGCGGCAAATGCAAAGAGGCTTGGGATACAGTGTGCTCGCCGATCGACAAGGGAGGGCTGGGCATCCCAAACCTACAGTGCTTTGGCACTGCCCTGTGCCTCTGATTGCTCCGGTAAGCCTAGCAATAGCCACAAAGGCCATGGATGGCCTTCCCTCTCGACGCCGATCCTAGGGACCAACAATTGTTTGCAAGGGCCACCCAGGTCACCATTGGCAACGGACAGTCAACAAGCTTCTGGAATTGCTCGTGGCTCTCGGCCCCTCTCTGCTCAGTTTATCCAGCTCTCTTCAAGCACTCTAGAAGAAAGTGCAGAATGGTGGCACTGCTACTTCTTGAGCTTGTGTTGGTTTTTCCGTTGAAGAGGAAAGGGTGATGCAGCAAAGTAAAGATAAGTATTTCCCTCAGTTAAGAACCAAGGTATCAATCCAGTAGGAGAAGAATGCGCGAATCACCAATACCTGCACAAACAAACAAACACTTGCACCCAACGCGATAAAGGGGTTGTCAATCCCTTCATGGTCACTTGCAAAGGTGAGATCTGATAGAGATAGATAAATAAAACTAAACAAAAGATCAAATATTTTTTGGGGTTTTGATTTATAGATCGCAAAGTAAAAGATTGCAAAATAGTAGATCGGAAACTAATATGATGGAAAATAGACCCCGGGGCCATCACTGTTATGACGATATCCAAGGCAATGATTATGTAATATAGGCATCACGTCCGTGTCAAGTAGAACGACTCCTGCCTGCATCTAGAATATTATAAGTCCATAAAGAACAGAGTAACGCTTTAAGTAAGATGACATGATGTAGAGAAATAAACTCTAGCAATATGATGTAAACCCCATCTTTTTATGCTCGATGGCAACAATACAATACATGCCTCACAACCCCTACTTTCTCACTGGGTGAGGACACCGCAAGATTGAACCCAAAGCTAAGCACTTCTCCCATTGCAAGAAAACCCAATATAGTTGGCCAAACCAAACCAGTAGTTCGAAGAGAATTACAAGGATATCAAATCGTGCATATAAGAATTGAGAGAAGATTCAAAAAATATCCATAGATAAGCTGATCATAAATCCACAATTCATCGGATCTCGACAAACACACCGCAAAAGAAGATTACATCAGATAGATCTCCAAGAACATCAAGGAGAACATGGTATTGAGAATCAAAGAGAGAGAAGAATCCATCTAGCTAGTAGGTATGGACCCGTAGGTCTGTGGTAAACTACTCAAGCTTCATCGGAAGTGCAATAGAGTTGATGTAGATGCCCTCCGTGATCAAATCCCCCTCCGGCAGGATGCCCAAAAGTCCCAAAGATGAGATCTCACGGGAACAGAAGGTTGCGACGGTGGAAAAGTGTTTTCGTGGATGCTTCTGGTGGTTTGGTAATATATGTGAATATATAGGAGGAAGAACTAGGTCGGGGGGGGTCATGAGGGCCCCACAAGGCAGGGGCGCGCCCAACCCCCTTCTCGCCACCTCATGGCTCTTCTGACTTGAACTCCAAGTCTCCGGGGTGTCTTCTGGTCCAAGAAAAATCATCGCGAAAGTTTTATTCCGTTTGGTATTCCTTTTCTGCGAAGCTCAAAAAACAAGGAAAAACAGAAACTGGCACTAGGCTCTAGGTTAATAAGTTAGTCCAAAAATACTATAAAATAGCATATTAATGCATATAAAACATCCAAAACAGATAATATAATAGCATGGAACAATAAAAATTATAGATACGCTGGAGACGTATCAAGCATCCCCAAGCTTAATTCCTGCTCGTCCTTGAGTAGGTAAATGATAAAAACATAATTTTTGATGTGGAATGCTACCTAATATATTTATCTATGTAATTTTCTTTATTGTGGCATGAATTTTCAGATCCAGAAGATTCAAAACAGAAGTTTAATATTGACATAAAAACAATAATACTTCACGCATACTAACACGGCAATTATGTGTTCTCAAAATAACATGGCCAAAGAAAGTAATCCCTACAAAATCATATAGTCTGGCTATGCTCCATTTTCATCACACAAAATATTTAAATCATGCACAACTCCGATGACAAGCCATGCAATTGTTTCATACTTTTGATGTTCTCAAACCTTTTCAACTTTCACGCAATACATGAGCTTGAGCCATGGACATAGCACTATCGGTGGAATAGAATATGGTGGTAGTGGAGAAGACAAAAAAAGGAGATAGTCTCACATCAAATAGGCATATCAATGGGCTATGGAGATGCCCTTCAATAGATATCAATGTGAGTCAGTAGGAATTGCCATGCAACAGATGCACTAGATCTATAAGTTTATGAAAGCTCAAAAGAAAACTAAGTGGTGTGCATCCACCTTGCTTGCTCATGAAGACCTAGGGCAATTTGAGGAAGCCCATTGTTGGAATATACAAGCCAAATTCTATGATGAAAAATTCCCACTAGTATATGAAAGTGACAACATAGGAGAATCTCTATCATGAAGATCATGGTGCTACTTTGAAGCACGAGTGTGGAAAAAGGATAGTAACATTGCCCCTTCTCTCCTTTCTCTCATTTTTTGTGTAGCTTCTTTGACCTCTTTTTTTGTTGGCTTCTTTGACCTTTTTATTTTTTTTCCTCACATGGGACAATGCTCTAATAATGATGATCATCACACTTTTATTTACATACAACTCAAGAATTACAACTCCATACTTAGAACAAAATATGGCTATATGAATACCTCCGGCGGTGTACCGGGGTGTGCAATGACTCAAGAGTGACATGTATGAAAAATTATGTAAGGTGGCTTTGCCACAAATACGATGCCAACTACATGATCATGCAAAGCAATATGAAAATCATGGTATGTGTCATAATAAACGGAATGGTGGAAGTTGCAAGGCAATATATCTCGGAATGGCTATGGAAATGCCATAATAGGTAGGTATGGTGGCTGTTTTGAGGAAGGTAATAGGTGGGTGTATGGCACTGGCGAAAGTTGCGCGGTACTAGAGAGGCTATCAATGGTGGAAGCACGAGAGTGCGTATAATCCATGGACTCAACATTAGTCATAAAGAACTGACATGTGTATTGCAAAAATCTATTAGTCATCGAAACAAAGAACTACACGCATGCTCCTAGGGGGATAAATTGGTAGGAAAAGACCATCGCTCGTCCCCGACTGCCACTCATAAGGAAGAAAATCAATAAATAAATCATGCTCCAACTTTGTTACATAAGTTTCACCATACGTGCATGCTACGAGAACCACAAACCTTAACACAAGTATTTCTCTAATTCACAATTACTCACTAGCATTGTCGGGTGGTTGGTGCGACATATGCCAAGGGATGGCTTATCATTGTGGGAGCCAATAAAACGTCGCCGGTGCCCGGAAACGGGATGAGGCGAAGACATGCACGCCGGCGAATCTTACCCAGGTTCGGGGCTCTCCGAGGAGATAACACCCCTAGTCCTGCTTTGCGGGGTCTCCGCATGATCACTAGATCGATAAAAGGTAGCTACAATCGCTCCTAGAGCTGTTGAGATAAAGGGAGAAGAAGAACAAGGCTAGCTCTTGCTTCTCTCTATCTATGGTGTGTGTGCTATGCTTAGAGGGCAGCTCTATGCTCAGAGGCCAACTGTGCTTAGGTGCGAACCCTTTGCATGGGTGCTCCGGGGGGTTTATATAGGCCTACCCCCCGAGGGTACAATGGTAATCCGACTGGGAGCTGGCCCCAGCCGTCAGTGTCTACGCTCGCCGGCTTCTCCGCCGACTGCTGGGTCCCGCCGGCTGCCGGGTACTTGGTCGACAAGCCGGCCCCACCGCCTAGGGTCTTGTCGGCGGCTGCTTACTGTAGCCGCGCCTCTGATGACGAGGGCTTTGTCGAGGTAAGCGTGGCTACAGTGGCCCGCCTCGGGGGCTATCACTGTAGCCTTACCTCGTCTTGTCTCCTTAATGGGGCTCCTGCTTCGAGGAAGGGAGTAGCCGGCTTCTGGAGGCCGGCTATGCTCTTGGCCGACTGGGAAAGGCCGGGCCGTCTTCACGCCTCTCTCTGGTTGAAGGGGCCCGCAGTCCTTGGGCCGTACAGGAGTTGGTCGTGGATGACGTCGATGCTAGCATGGCTACAGTGCCAAGCCGCACGGGAGACGGCCGTCCCGTACGGCCTCCTGTAGCCATGCCCGCCTCGGGCTTCGGGGGTAGTGGGCCGCACTATGGCCACACCCTGTCGTGTCGCCGTTATGTGGGAAAAGCTTTGGTGGTTGTGGTCTCGGCCAGCTGCTAGGAGCCGGCGTCCTTCTTGGCCGGCTTCTTGGAGCCGGCCACCCCGTAGTCGTCCTGGGGAGAGGTCGCTCGAGGCTGGGTCGCCTTCCGGGAGTCGGCTTTAGAGGCAGCTGGCCAGGGAAGGCGGCCCAAATGCTTGGAGTGCTTGAAGGCCCAAAGGCCTGATAATTTTTCTGAATAACCAGGGGTAGTCGGTTGGGCTACCCGTGGCTATTTACTCCGACAGTAGTCCCCAAAGCTGATTGGGCTTCGAGCTGGAGTAGGGGTTGAGAAGCTCGATCAGCTTCTTATCTTGACAAGCCGGCAGCTGGGTGCCGGCCTTGGTCAGGCACGCTGCCTGAGTCGAAATCTTCTGAAGTCGGAGGGCGGGAACCCGCTGGCACGTGCACCGGGCCGCGGGCCGGCCACGGGCCGTCGGCGAACCACGTGGCCAGAAAGCCTGCCGGCCCACGCGCGTGACGGGACGTCGCCGCAGGGAGTGGGCCCGCCACGTCCGCGACCCGGCCCAGGCGCGGATCCTTTGTATCCCGAAACCGCCCGCACGTTCCGTGCGGCAGTTTCGGCTCGCATTTATGCGCAATAATCGCGAGACGTGGGGGGAGTGGGCGCAGTTAATCCCACGTCTCCCCCCCCCACGTCCGGCCTCTTCGGCCTCGTGAGGCTATAAGTAGGGGGAGGTGGAGGGCGGCAGGCCCTCGCACGCTCCTCCTACTTCCACCGTCTTCTTCCCTCGCTCGTTCTCGCGACAGCGCCTCGCCGCCGCGCTCTTCCACCGCACGCTCCTCCGCCACCGTGCTAGCTCTCGCCATGCCTCCCACCGTAGAGCAGCTTGGCGGGGATTGGGATGGCTCCATCGTCCATGACGACCACATCGACTTCCTCCGCGACACGCGGCGGCTGCCCAGCGCGGACAAAGTGGAGGTCCGCCTCGCGCCGGCGAAGGAAATCTCGCCGAGGCCGCAGGAGGGCGAGCGGGTGGTCTTCCGCTCGCACTTCCTGCGCGGCTTCGGCCTGCCAGTGAGCGCCTTCTTCCGCTCCTGGCTCGAATTCTACCAGCTCCAGCCGCACCATCTCACCCCCAACGCGGTGGTGCTGCTGTCGGCCTTCGTCACCCTGTGCGAGGGCTATCTCGGCGTCCTCCCCACCCTTGAGCTCTGGGGGGAGCTTTTCCAGTCGAAGCTGGGCACGCGCAGCAAGGGCGTGCTGGCTCATACCGGCGCCTTCATCGCGTCGCGGAGATCAAGCGCCGACAACCCCTTCCACGTCATCACGCTGATCCAATCTGTGAAGAAGTGGCAGAAGTCGTACTTCTACGTGCGGAACATCGCTCCACGGGGCGACTCAATCAACCTGCCGGCTTACGTAGCCGGCCCACCGGCGGGCAGGCTGCCCAGTGGTCCTTCCGGGCTGTGACGCTGTCGCACGCAGGAAACGCCGCCATCGCCCGACTGCGGGTGATGGTCCAGTCGGAGGGCCTGACGGGGCCCGACCTCCTGGCCGCGTTCGTCACGCGCCGGGTTCTTCCGCTCCAGAGCCGGCCTCATCTGATCTGTCAGATGAGCGGCCAGCTCGATCCGAGCTGAATGTGCACCAAGGAGATGCCGCGCCATGAGGTCACCTACATGGTGAACTACCTTGCAAACTGCCAACTCGCTGAAGAGTGGCAGTTCAGCAAGGAGCCATATAGCCGAGCCAATCCTCCGCCTACGGTACGCTCCCCTTGTCTCTTTTTCTCTCTCTCTCAGCCTTGTTGCCGAGTATCTCTTAGCCGACTCTGACTTAGTCGGCTTGTTCTTCGACAGAGCCCTCTGCTTCGGCCGGCCAGCGGGTCAGACGTGGAGCGCCGCTTCGTCCCCAACCGGACCGAAAACGACCTGGAGGACCCCGACCTGGGGGCGGTCCATATGGACGACGCCGTCGAGCCGGGCGGTGGCCAAGCCGGCGGCGAAGCAGGCGGCTCCGGGTTCACTGCTACCTTCGACGACTGGCCGGACGAGGATGAAGCCGAAGCCGTCCCGCGCCGCCAGCCGGCACCTGGACGCGGCGAGGGCTCCTCCGCCGCGCAGCCTGCTCGGGGTGGAGAGCAGAAGCGTCGCGCCGCCCAGGGTCTATTCGGCAGCCGGACGAAGAAGCCCAGAGGCGGGGCGGCAGCCACCAGGCGGAAGGAGGCGGCCGCGAAGGCGGCTCGTTTCCGCAAAGTGGTGAAGCAGCCGCAGACCGTGTCGGCGTAAGTTCTCTTTCTTTGTGTACTCTCTTTCTTTCTGTTCTTTGGTGGTTCTTGACCTCTCGTCTTTTTCTTCAACGATCAGAGCTCCGTTGTCACTTGAGCGGGCGACTGCCGGCTCCGTCGTCGAGTCGCCAAGGGGCTCTGGGAGCACCACCCGCCGCGTGGACCCCCGCGCCGACCTCCAGGAGGCGACGGAAAGGAACGCGCGGGAGGTGCGGGAGGAGCAGGAGGCACGGAAGGCGGAGGCACGGAAGGCAGCCGCCGCCCAGGCGGCTCGGGAGGAGGAAGCGGCGAAGGCACTCCGGAGGCCGCTGCCAGGGCCCAGGCAGAGGCTGAGGCCGCGATGGCGGCAGGGGAGGCTCTGATGGTTACCCCCCTGCGCATCGTGGCACCTGGGGACGTGGAGCCCTCGCCAGGGGGAGCCAGCGGCTCCCAGCCGGGGCTGGGAGGAAGCGGCGACGACGTCATCATTTTGGAGAAGGGGCCGGAGCTGACCCCGCCAACTGGGGAGGCCCAAGGCGGCCGGCCTGATCCGCCGCCTGCTCAGTCGGCGGAGGGCGAGTCGGCCGCGAGGGCTGAGGTGGCGGTCCGGATTCCGCCAAGCCGGCGCACAGGGAAGGCCGCGTCGGAGCCACAGAAGGCCGCATCGGAGCCGCAGCCGGCCGTGGGCTCTAGCTCGTCGGCCCGAGATGCGGAGGCAGCCAGCGCTACCTCGGGGTGGACGCCAGGCGGAGGGACAGCCGTAGTGAACGTGGCTGCACAAGACGTCCGGACCCGGCTCCAAAGCCAAGCCGCGGCGTTGAGGCAGTTCACCGATGAATTCCTCGCAACGCGGGCAGCCATCCGGGTTAGTATTCCCATCTTGTTTCTTGATCTTGATTTCTCTTCTTGATCTTAATTTCTTCTGTGGGGGCGCGTCAGCGCACCCACTGGGTGTAGTCCCCGAGTTCCGAGTCGGCTGCTGAGCAGGCGGCTTGGAACTTCTTGGAGGATTTGCCTTTGCTGTTTTTGTTCTCACTTCGGTCTTCTGTCCATCTTGCAGGACTACCACAACCTTCGAGCGGCCGCCTTCAACTCCCAGGCTCGGGAGCTGACTCAGAAGACCGCCGACCTTACTGAGAGCCGAGGTATGTGACTTGATCTTTATCTCATGTGGGGGCGCGTCAGCGCACCCACTGGGTGTAGTCCCCGAGATTCAGGCCGACTACTGAGCAGTCAGGTCGGATCTTCCTTGACGATTTCTTATTGTTCTTCTTCTTCTTCCGTTCCTGCAGCGGCCAACGCCGGTCTGAGGGCACAGCTGGGGGAGTCCCAGACTCCTCTTCGTGCCAAGGATGCCGAGCTCGCCGCCTTGGTGCAGGAGCGCGACCGCCTAGTCAAGAAGCTGGCCGACCAGGAGGAAGGCCACAAGGCGGCGCTGAAGGCTGCGCAGGATCGCGAAGCCGCTCTCTAGGCCGAGTTCGAGACGGAGGTGGCCGGCTGGGCAGAGGCCAGGCAGACTCTGGTCTCCGGCTATGGCCGATCGAGGATCTGGTTGACGGTAAGCCGTCTACCCCTTCGTCCTTTCATGCCATCTACCACTTTGGCTTGTTTTCTGATTTTGGTGTTCTTCTCTTCCTTTCTTCTTCGCACAGAGTATTTCCCTGGCTATTCAACTGCCGCCAACCAGGCCATTGAGGCCCATCGCCAAGCGAAGAGGCAGGCCGGCTTCGACATCTCGCCAACCGCCGGCCGCTCGCTGGAGGAACAGCTCCTGGCGATCCAGGCTCGCATCCAGCCGGCTCACCGGCTGCTCCGCCGGCTTCAGCGTGCCGGGTCACAGGTCTTGGCCGCCCTCTGGCCCGGCCAAGTGGTCCCTCGCACCCCCAGTCGGACCGCCGACTGGCTGGAGGTAGCAGTCGGCCGCTTCGATGCCAGGTGCCAGGCGGGCGCTGGAGTTCTCAAGGCCTGGTATCCCGGCCTGAACCTGGACGAGCTGGCTACCTGGCGGCAGCAAGCCGACACGGAGCTGGAGCCGGCGCGGCCGGCCATCATTCGGCGGGCTTCGGCGATCGCTGACTACACCGACACCAACGTCTTCGCCCCCGAGGTGGACGATAATGGAGTCGCCCAGCCGGAGGAGTGGTTTGGGCTGGACCCGGCGTACGGTGAAGACTCGACGGAGGAGATCGACTCCAGCGACGAGGGCGAAGAGGAGGAGGAGGAGGGTGAAGACGCCGAGCCGGCTGGTGGAGTAGCCGGCCAGCCTCAGCCTGACCGCGCCTCCAGCACTACGTCGCGCGCCTCCACGCCTCCTGCCGCAAGTGGTGGTCAAGCCGGGGCCCTCTATCAGCCACTCCTTCAGCCGGCGAGGCCGCCTTCACCAACCAGCTCGGCCTCCATGTCGCGCCCTAGTCTGCCGTCTTTTGCTTTTCTCCTTTGTTACTCTTTAGAACAATGTTTGGTTAAATTTGCACAATTCCACCCACTGGGTGTATTCGAACTTATGTCAGTTGCCGGCCTGTTAGCGGCTTTTATGTATATAACTTATGCATTCGGCTTTTCCTTGTACTTTTGCTTGTTGTCCTTCTGCTTTTTCCTTTGCCGTCCTCCCTTGGTTGCCGCCTCCCCAGTCAAATAGTTGCTTCTGCAATCTGTAGCCGGGGAGTGCCTGGCCGATTGGGGCGGGGGAAGTACTTTTAGCTCTGCTGGACTAAAGCTAAGTTTTTTAGGAAGCCGGCCAGCCTGCTGCTTTGACAGCCGGCAGGCATATTTGGAGGCCGTCTCTTTGCTATATAGGTTAGTTGTTCCTTAGCCATTTTTCATGTGGGCGTCCTTTCTGTCTTCTCTCTTGCTAGTCAGACAGTCAGTTCTTTGAGCTGCGACCTTCAACAAGAGAGGACTTGGGAGCCAGCGCACTACTTTTCTGACTTTAGGAAAAACTTTCAATATGGCTTAAGGCGGCCAGTCCCCGGGCCGACTAGTCGAACCCGGTGCCGGACAAAAATTCAAAATGTAATAATACATTCATGGATATGACACTCGTCATTCATAGATAAATAAAAAGGCAGTCCCCGAGTACTGTTCGGGGGGCCTGTTGGTTTGTACTTAATACAAAAGGGTAGCGTGATACATACTGCTTTTCAGCTGTAAAATCGTCTTAGGAGGTTTGCGTTACATGGTCGCTCCGACTCCTTGCCGGAGTCATCTCTCTTGCGTGCTCTTGGTTTTTGCGCGTCGATCAAGTAGTAGGAGTCGTTGCCGAGTGCCTTGCTGATGACGAAGGGGCCTTCCCAAGGGGCCGAGAGCTTGTGCTGGCCGGCTGTTCGCTGGATCAGCCGGAGCACAAGGTCGCCCTCTTGGAAGGATCTTGGCTTGACCTTGCGGTTGTAGTAGCGGCGCAGCCCTTGCTGGTAGATGGCGGACCGGCTGAGTGCCAACAGCCGGCCTTCTTCCAGTAGGTCCACGCCATCTTCTCTTGCTTCTTTGGCTTCCTCCTCCATGTACATGGTGATCCGAGGCGAGTTGAACTCGATGTCTGTTGGGATGACAGCATCGGCACCGTACACGAGGAAGAATGGGGTGAAGCCGGTTGACTTGTTGGGTGTAGTGCGCAGACTCCAGAGGACAGCCGGCAGCTCTTCGAGCCAGCAGCCGACCGATCACTCCAGTGGTACAACTAGTCGGGGCTTGATGCCGGAGAGGATGAGTCCATTTGCTCGCTCGACCTGGCCGTTTGACTGCGGGTGGGCAACGGACGCTAAGTCAAGTCGGATGCCCTGTGTCGCGCAGAAACGTGCCAGTGCTCCTTTGGCGAAGTTCGTGCCGTTGTTGGTGATGATGCTGTGCGGCACGCCGTACCGAGTAGTGATGTCGGTGATGAATGTCACGGCAGTCGGCCCGTTCAGCTTCTTAATCGGCTTGACTTCGATCCACTTTGTGAACTTGTCCACAGCAACGAGTAGATGTGTCAGGCCGCCGCGGGCTGTCTTGAAGGGGCCCACCATGTCCAGTCCCCAGACGGCAAAAGGCCAAGTGAGGGGAATGGTCTTGAGGGCAGAAGCCGGCAGGTGTTGCTTGGAACTAAAAACTTGGCATCCTCTGCAGCTCTTGACTATTTCTTTAGCATCCTCCAAGGCAATCGGCCAGAAGAAACCGTGGTGGAAAGCTTTGGCCACGAGGGATCTTGAGGCTGCGTGATGGCCGCATTCGCCTTGGTGGATGTCTTTGAGGATTGCCACTCCTTTTTCTGGCTCGACACAACGCTGGAAGACTCCAGTGACGCTGCGCTTCACAAGCTCTCTGTTGATTATTGTATATGCTGCGGCTCGTCGTTGCACTAGTCTTGCTGAGATCTCATCAGCCGGCAGCTCTCTGCTGACTAGGAACTTGAGGATGGGCTGGGCCCATGAGGGAGCTGTGACTTCTTCTTCTATTAATGTGGCCACCATGACTCGGGCGGGTGGGTTGGGTGTTGCATTGGAGTCGGCCACCGCTTCTTGTGTCGTTGCAGTCCCCGGGCCGACTGCTGCAGTCCCCGAGCCGGGTTCTGAAGTCCCCGGGCCAGGTGCGACTACAGTAGTCCCCGGGCCAGTCGTCGAAGTCCCCGTGCCGCCTGCGGGATTTCTCCAGTCGGATCCGGCTGTTTCTGGCGTAGGTGGCACGAAGATGGAATCCGACTCTGGAGACGGCTTGAGGAGGCGCTGGAGGGAGACGCCAGTCGGTATGGCTTGTCGGGTGGAGCCGGTCCGTGCTAGGGCATCCGCTTGGTCGTTGTCGGCCCTTGGCACGTGAAGGAACTCGCACCCTTCGAAGTATCCGCTTATCTGCTGGACGAGGAAACGGTAGCTCGCCATGTTCGCGTCCTTGGCGTCCCAGTCGCTAGATGATTGCTGAACCACCAAGTCTGAGTCGCCATAGCACAGGATCCGGCGTATGCCGAGTTCTTTGGCTAGCCGGAGCCCATGTACGAGCGCCTCGTACTCGGCGACGTTGTTGGAGGCGGCGAAGTGGATCTGCAGCGTGTACTTGAGCTTGTCACCTTTGGGAGAGGTGAGGACGATGCCGGCTCCCAAGCCGGTGCGCATCTTGGACCCGTCAAAGTGCATCCGCCAATGAGTAGAGTCGGGAGCCGGCGGCAAGTAATGGGTCTCAGCCCAGTCGACGAGGAAGTCGGCCAATGCTTGCGACTTGATGGCGGTGCGGGGTTGATAGAAAATCGTGTAGGGCGCCAAGGCAATGGCCCATTTGGCCACCCGGCCGGATGCATCCCGGCTGCCTATGATCTCGGCGAGCGGGGCAGTGCACACGACCGTGATGGGGTGCTCTTGGAAGTAGGGCTTCAATTTCTTGGCAGCGAAGTACACCCCATAGCACATCTTCTGGTAGTGCGGGTAGTTTTGCTTTGATCTGGATAGTACTTCGCTAAGATAGTAGACCGGCCTCTGAACTAGCTGGGCTCGGCCTTCCTCCGGGCGCTGGACCACAACAACAGTGTTGACGACTCGGCTTGTCACGGCGATGTAGAGGAGCATGGGCTCCTTCTCAGTCGGCACAGCCAGGACAGGCGGAGTGGTCAACATTTTCTTCAACTCATGGAAGGCTTGGTCGGCTTGAGCATTCCACTCAAAGTGAGTGGACTTCTTCATGAGTCGGTACAGGGGGAGAGCCTTCTCTCCTAGTCGGCTGATAAAACGGTTCAGGGAGGCTAAGCAGCCAGTGAACTTCTGCACATCTCGCAGCTTGGTGGGAATCTCCATCCTCTCGATGGCCTTGATCTTGACGGGGTTGCACTCAATGCCGCGTTCGGAGACCAGGAAGCCAAGCAGCTGGCCGGCTGGCACTCCGAACACGCACTTCTCGGGGTTGAGTTTGATCTGGAATCGGCGCAAGTTGGCGAATGTTTCTTTCAGGTCCTCCAGCAAGGTACCACGCTTCTCTGTCTTCACCACAATGTCATCTACGTAGACGTGGGCATTTCTGCCGAGTTGTTTCAAGAGACATTTCTGCATGCAACGCTGAAAAGTGGCACCGGCATTTCTCAAGCCGAATGTCATTGTCAGGTAGCAGAAAGCTCCAAAGGGTGTGATGAAGGCAGTCTTCAGGCGGTCAGCCGGGTCCAACTTGATCTGATGATACCCTGAGTATGCATCCAAAAAACTTAACAGCTCGCATCCGGCTGTGGAGTCTATCACTTGGTCAATCCGCGGCAGAGCAAACGGATCCTTTGGGCAGGCCTTGTTCAAACTCGTGTAGTCTATACACATACGCCACTTGTTATTCTTCTTCAGAACCAGAACTGGATTGGCAAGCCATTCTGGAAAGAACACTTCCATGACGAAGCCGGCTGCAAGGAGCCGGGCTATCTCTTCTCCCACAATTCTTCGCTTCTCTTCTGACAGTCGGCGGAGGGGTTGCTTGACCGGCTTCGCGTCAGCTCGGACATGTAATTTGTGCTCGGCGAAATCCTTCGGGACACCCGGCATGTCCTTTGGGGACCATGCAAAGATGTCTCGATTCTCACAGAGGAAGTCGACGAGCTCGCCTTCCTATTTACTGTCCAAGTTCGCCCCAATCACCGCGAACCTCTCCAGGTTCTCCGGGTCCAGAGGTATCTTCTTCGTCTCTTTTGCAGGCTGGAAGGAGCCCTGCGCATCACAATCCTTGGGGTTGGGGGACAAGGCCGGCTGCTTGCCGGCCATGGCCACAACCCGTTCCAACATCTTCTTCTCTTCTGCCACCACGAGGGACTCGGCCAGCCGGCTAATGGCCATGGCACATTCGATGGACTTCTTGTAGTCGCCGGCTACCGTGATGATCCCCTTCGAGCTCGGCATCTTCATCTTCAGGTAGGCGTAGTAGGGCACAGCCATGAACTTGGCCAAAGCAGGTCGGCCAAGCAGTGCATGATAGGGGCTCTCCAAATCCACTACCTCAAACCATATCGCTTCCCGGCGAAAATGATCTTTGTCTCCGAAGAGAACATCCATTTTGATCTTGCCGATTGGAGAGCAAGATAGGCCGGGTACGATACCATGGAAGACGGTGCGGCTTGGCATGAGCTGCTTTGCTTTGATGTTCAGCTTCTCCATGGTATCGCGGTACAGTATGTTGATACTGCTTCCGCCGTCTATCAGGACGCGGGAAAATCTGGCAGCTCGCCTCTCCGTCGCGAGGGTGACGTCCAAGACCATCGCATAGGAGCCAGGCGAAGGCATCACCTCTGGGTGGTCGGCCTGGCTCCAGCTGATTGGCTTTTCTGACCAGTGCATGAACTCGGCGGTGCTAGAGGCGACTGCGTTCACTTCTTGGTGCTGTCGGCGCCGACTGCGCTTGTCGTAGGCTTGACTGGTGAAGACGACGTAGGCGGCGTGCTCTTCGGGAAATTCGTCTTGAATGGCGCCGACTGCCGGCCGAGCCGCCGGCTGCTGGGGGGCTGGAGGCGGCGGGCCGGGAGGCGGAGGCGGCAACATTCCCTCACCGTTGGTGATGCGGGTGAGCCAGTGGCATTTCCGTGTTGTGTGGTTGGACGGCTTCGCGCCGCTGTGGAACTTGCAGGGGGCGTCGAGTGCTTGCTCGTAGGAGAAAGACGGCTGCCAGGGCGGCCGGCCACCGTTCTTCTTGGGAGTGGGCCGATCCTCGGGCTGCTCGTCTTCAACTGTGGCCACCTGCTGACTGGAGGAAGTTGGCATGGGGCCCTTGCGCTTGTGGTCGTTCTGGTAGGGGCGCCGATTAGGGTCGCCAGCTGGCTTCTTGGGAGCCGGAGCAATTACTTTCCCCGAGGCGTCCACTCGGAGCTCGGTCTTCATGGAGGAGTCGGCAGTGGCGTACTTGTCAGCGATGACCAGTAGCTCATCGAGGGTAGCCGGCTCGTCGCAGAGGAGTCGGTGCTTGAGGAGGGTGCCCTCTCGGCACCCGGCAGTGAAGTACTCGATGGCCTGGACCTCATGCACTCCCTCGCAGGAGTTGCGGAGCTCGGCCCATCGCGTGAGGTAGTCTCGGGTCGACTCGTTGGGCCCTTGGACGCAGAGGGAGAGCTGGCGAGGCTTGGGAGGCCGCTTGTAGTTGCTGGTGAAGTTGCAGACGAAAACTTCGGTGAAGTCCAACCAACTGTTGATGCTGTAGGGCTTGAGGCTGTTGAGCCATGTGCGCGCCGTGCCTTGCAGCATCAGGGGGACGTACTTCACAGCGATGCGCCGATTGCCGTTGGCGATGCTGAAGGCCGTGGAGTAGTCGATGAGCCAATCTTCCGGCTTCACTGAGCCGTTGTACTTGGGCGTGTCTCTGGGGAGCGAGAACCCTTTGGGGAAGGGCTCGTCGCGGATGCGGGGGCCAAAGTATGGCGGACCGACATCGTCTTCTTCTTCTAACGCCAAGGATCGGGCAAGGCGGTCGATCCTGTGGCGGGCGTCACTCTCGCCGACTCCTTCTCGGCGGCCGAGTCGGTCGCCGAGAGTCGGATGTGTGATGGGCGGCGGACTGAGGCGTCTTTCTCTTCGAGGCGGGGGAGGAGGCAGGTTTCCTTGGTGCTCTACTGCTCGAGGGCGGCCCTCCGCGTCGCGCTCGATGGTGATGCGAGCCCGGCTGCGGCTGGCAGCCGGCTCCTTGTCTTTCTTCTGGCGCGCGCCGCTCGTAGTCGGCGAGCGGGACGTCGCGGCGTGTTCCCGGCGCGGGGGATGACTACCAGCGCGGGCGCCGGCTTCCTGCCGTTCTGCAGCCGCATCGATCAGCTGCTGGATCCGTCTTGTCGTGTAGGGGAGCTCATCGGCTCCCAGCCCATTGAGCTCCTCTGCAGCCGCCTGAGCGGCTCGCAGATTCTCGAGCGGGGTGGCGTAGACAGGGCGATCTGCGCCCAGCATGCTGGCAACGGTCGCGCCGCGCTTCTGGACGAAGCCGGCTCGGCTCGGGCCGCTAGGCGGCGGCGTGCCGAAGGCGGCGCGGTCGACTTCGCGCTGGTGGGCCTCGGTGAGGCGTCTCATCGAGGCTATCTTTTGGCCCTCCGCGATGACGGCAAGGCGGCGTGCCTCCAGGGTCTCGGCGTCGGCATCGGCCGGGATGGGGGCGGAGAGGTCGTGCATTGCCGCTTGCAGGGCGTCGCGGGCATTCTCGCCCGAGTTGGAGACGTGGCTGATGACCAGCACTTCGGTGACAGCGCTGCTGCCGCTGTCAGCTCGAGGGAGGGGGTCGTCGAAGACCACCACGTCGGAGGGGTAGGCGTCGAGCGACGCGGTGTCGGAGTCGATGAGCATCGGGTCGGTGGAGCCGACCGACGCCATGTCCGCAGCAGGCTCGCTGGAGACGTGAAGTTGGTCGAGGAGGCTGACGAGGCGGCTCTCGGGGTAGTCGGTGCCTGCGTTGGACGCCGGCTCGTCAGAGATGCGAGTCTCGCCGAGCAGATCGGCGAGGCAGCTCGCTGCGCAGGCGTCGTCGACGCCTTGCAGCGCGTCAAGGCAAACGCCATCGGGCGCAGCAGGCTGGCTGCGCTCGCGGGGGAGGAAGAGGGTTCCCGTCCAGAACAGGTCTCCGGACGACGGTGCACCTGGCCCCACGGTGGGCGCCAAATGTCGGGTGGTTGGTGCGACATATGCCAAGGGATGGCTTATCATTGTGGGAGCCAACAAAACGTCGCCGGTGCCCGGAAACGGGATGAGGCGAAGACATGCACGCCGGCGAATCTTACCCAGGTTCGGGGCTCTCCGAGGAGATAACACCCCTAGTCCTGCTCTGCGGGGTCTCCGCATGATCACTAGATCGATAAAAGGTAGCTACAATCGCTCCTAGAGCTGTTGAGATCAAGGGAGAAGAAGAACAAGGCTAGCTCTTGCTTCTCTCTATCTATGGTGTGTGTGCTATGCTTAGAGGGCAGCTCTATGCTCAGAGGCCAACTGTCCTTATGTGCGAACCCTTTGCATGGGTGCTCCGGGGGGTTTATATAGGCCTACCCCCCGGGGGTACAATGGTAATCCGACTGGGAGCTGGCCCCAGCCGTCAGTGTCTACGCTCGCCGGCTTCTCCGCCGGCTGCTGGGTCCCGCCGGCTGCCGGCTACTTGGTCGACAGGCCGGCCCCACCGCCTAGGGTCTTGTCGGCGGCTGCTTACTGTAGCCGCGCCTCTGATGACGAGGGCTTTGTCGAGGTAAGCGTGGCTACAGTGGGCCGCCTCGGGGGCTATCACTGTAGCCTTACCTCGTCTTGTCTCCTTAATGGGGCTCCTGCTTCGAGTAAGGGAGTAGCCGGCTTCTGGAGGTCGGCTATGCTCTTGGCCGACTGGGAAAGGCCGGGCCGGCTTCACGCCTCTCTCTGGCTGAAGGGGCCCGCAGTCCTTGGGCCGTACAGGAGTTGGTCGTGGATGACGTCGATGCTAGCATGGCTACAGTGCCAAGCCGCACGGGAGACGGCCGTCCCGTACAGCCTCCTGTAGCCATGCCCGCCTCGGACTTCGGGGGTAGTGGGCCACACTGTGGCCACACCCCGTCGTGTCGCCGTTATGTGGGAAAAGCTTTGGTGGTTGTGGTCTCGGCCAGCTGCTAGGAGCCGGCGTCCTTCTTGGCCGGCTTCTTGGAGCCGGCCACCCCGTATTCGTCCTGGGGAGAGGTCGCTCGAGGCTGGGTCGCCTTCCGGGAGTCGGCTTTAGAGGCAGCCGGCCAGGGAAGGCGGCCCAAATGCTTGGAGTGCTTGAAGGCCCAAAGGCCTGATAATTTTTCTGAATAACCAGGGGTAGTCGGTTGGGCTACCCGTGGCTATTTACGCCGACAAGCATGACTCTAATATCACCATCTTTATATCTCAAAACAATCATAAAGAATCAAACTTCTCATAGTATTCAATGCACTTTATATGAAAGTTTTTATTATATCCCTCTTGGATGCCTATCATATTAGGACTAAATTGATAACCAAAGCAAATTACCATGCTGTTTAGAGAGACTCCCAAAATAATATAAGTGAAGGATGAGAGTTTGATAATTTCTACAAAATAAAACCACTACCGTACTCGAAAAAGATATAAGTGAAGCACTAGAGCAAAATTGCCTAGCTCAAAAGATACAAGTGAAGCACATAGAGTATTCTACTAAATCACGATTCATGGATGTCCCTCTCAAAAGGTGTGTACAGCAAGGATGATTGTGGAAAACAAAAAAGCAAAGACTCATATCATACAAGACGCTCCAAGCAAAACACATATCATGTGGTGAATAAAAATATAACCTCAAGTAAAGTTACCGATAGACGAAGATGAAAGAGGGGATGCCATCTGGGGCATCCCCAAGCTTAGGGTCTTGCCACTCCTTATTCCATAGTCCATCAAATCTTTACCCAAAACTTGAAACCTTCACAACACAAAACTCAACAGAAAATCTCGTAAGCTCTGTTACTATAAGAAAATAAATCGCCACTTTTGGTACTTTTGTGAACTCATTCTTTATTTATATTGGTGTAATATGTACTATATTCAAACTTTTCCATGATTAATACACCCCAATACTACCCATAGATTCATCAAAATAAGCAAACAACACATAGAAAATATAATCTGTCAAAAAACAGAACAGTCTGTAGCAATCTGTAACTCTCGAATACTTCTGTAACTCCAAAAATTCTGAAATATTAGGACAACCTGGGAAATTTTTATCTTAATCTTTTGCAAAAAGAATCAGTATTTTATCACGCTTCTGTTAAAAATGAGAATTTTTCCTAGGCGCAAAAGTTTCTGTTTTTCAGCATGATCAAAACAACAATCACCGTAAGCCATCCCAAAGGTCTTACTTGGAAGAAACACTAATTGAAACACAAAAACACATCTAACCAGAGGCTAGATGAATTATTTGTTCAAAAACAAAAAAGAAAAATATTGGGTTGTCTCCCAACAAGCGCTTTTCTTTAAAGCCTTTTAGCTAGGCATTAATAATTTCATTGATGCTCACATAAGAGAAGAATTGAAGCACAAATAGAGCATCATGAAACACGTGACAAACACATATAGTCCTAACATACTTCCTATGCATAGGCATTTAATAAGCAAACAAAGTATCAAGGCAAGCAAAAACTTTCATATGCAAGGAAGAAGAAAGAGACGATAGCAATCTGAACATGAAGAGAGGTAATTTACTAACATGGAAATTTCCAAAACTACATTTCCCACTCTCATAATAATTACATGTAGGATCATATGCAAATTCAACAATATATCTATCACATAAATTATTCTCTACATGATCCACATGCATGCAAAGTTGACACTCTTCCAGAATAGTAGGATTATCATTAACTGAAGTCATGACCTTTCCAAACCCACTTTTATCAAAAAAAATATGAGATTGAATATTCTCCAATTGTGTGGGATCTAAAGTTGACACTCTTCCAGATGTACTTTCAATATTATTGCAAACATTATTATCAATCTCATATTCATCATGAGGCTTAAATAAATTTTCAAGATCATAAGAAGAATCACCCCAATCATGATCATTGCAACAAGTAGTAGACATAGCAAAATTAGCATCCCCAAGCTTAGGGTTTTGCATATCATTAACATAATTGACATTAATAGAATTTATAATAATATCATTGCAATCATGTTTTTCATTCAAAGATCTATCATGAATCACTTCATAAAGCACTTCATCACAATTTTCAGATTCACGGATTTCAAGCAAAACATCATAAAGATAATCTAGTGCACTCAACTCACTAGCAATTGGTTCATCATAGTTGTATCACTTAAAAAGATTAGCAAGTGGATGAGGATCCATAAACTCTTTGCTTCTGATTTTCAATTGTCGGTGCAACAAACCCTGGGTATGTTGCCCAGACTGTGCACTGGCACGAGAGTAAGATTGAAGCTCTAGCCCAAGTCAAAGTCCAAGAAACCAAGAGATTCGAAGGACCAACATACAGATCAGAGGGACCGAGAGTGAGCCAAGAAAGCAGGATATCGTCAAGAGAAGGGCCTCCCTTGTTGGGCAGGTGAGCCCGGCAAGGGGCGAGGCCACCCCCAGAAGAAGACAACCAAGACACCCCGGCAAGGCCTGCCGGGATTCACGGAGGCAGAACCACCTCATCAACCACTCCACCACGACCCACGTCGTTGATCAATGCGGTGTCAAGCCACAAAGTGATTAAGTGGCAGCCATTCGCCACATGGCGGCCATTTCCTACAGGAGAAACCCACAGATGACACCCGTCCTGCAACGTGTCAGGAGAACAGGTGCGGAGCTGGCAAGATAACCCGGCAAGACTTGTCGGGCAACCAACGATGTGATTTTAAGCGGTGCATTTAGTGCGCCATGTCAGCCCGCAGAGTTAGGTATGATAGCACTGTTTGCTATCTTATTAGTGCATAATGACTACTTTGCCACCGTGGTTACCCCTTGATCTATAAAAGAAGGCCCATGGCAACCGTAGAAAGGGTTAGAAGGTTGGATAACTCACGCCCCCATACGCGTGTAGCCGGGCAAGTGTACTATGCTCGCCACCACCTTTTACACCATCAATCCAGCAAAGTAGGAGTAGGGTTTTACACCTCACGGTGGCCCGAACCTGGGTAAACTGCCCATGTGATCTCTGCCGTGCCGCCCCATGCTTGTCTGCTCTTTGTGCAACGCGTCGTCCCCCTGCCGAACCAGCAAGGGACCTCCTGGTCCCATAGGTGGTCGTGGTTTCCTACGACATCTTTGACGCGCCAGGTAGGGGCATGCATGCCCGAACCTGAAGGCGTGTGCAGCGCGTCAACTTCGTCACCATTGTCATCCTCGACGACGCCATCGACCATGGCGCCCATGAAGAAGCCTGGTCCTTCGGCTCACCCGTCCACCTCGAAGGCTCCGTCGCCCGCGGCCTCCAACGCGACGGGGGTGTGGAGGCGCACGAGGATGCGGACGCTGCTGGGGAAGTGGTCGGAGCAGGTGGCGCCGTCACCACTTCTCCCGTAGTGTCACAGCCTGATTTTTGCCCTTTCTTTTTCTTTTGTTTCTCTGAGATTTTTGCTTGAGTTTTCTTTTTCCATGGCTATGTGGTCTGGAAATTGAGGGAGATGACCTCTTATTTCTTTCTAGAGTGGCTTGTCATCCTCAAACCCTTCCCAAGACCATGCCATTTCCATCTTGGACCCACCCCAATAATCTTTTTGTTGGGAATATTCCTTTTTCTATTAAAGGAATAACCCAATTTCCCTAGGTTGTGAAGCAACCTATATTTCTGTCACTGCCAAAATTCCCAAATAATTCTCATAAATTGTTTGGGCCATATCTTCCTCAAATATGGCCAAATATTTCATTGGCCGTGTTTCCCATCATGCTCAATTAATTCCTTTCCTATTCTGTCCTAAGTGGCAGTTTGTGAAGCAAGTGCCATTTATCTTTGCCCAATTGACCCCAAACCTCTTGGACACCTTTTAATGTCCAAATAATTGCCTCCTGCCAAAATTCAACTTAATTTGCCAAGTGAATATTCCTGAGCAATTTTTCAAAGTTCCTGTCTGAGGGAATTGGTTATGAAGGAAGTACTAGCGAGGTTAATCCTATTGAGTTAAAATTTCGCATGGCCCTTCATATCACCAAATCATCACCCTCATCAAGATTTGAGCTCATGCAATGCATCCTTGTGAGCTGAGCATCAATTCTTTGTTTCTTCCCAAATTTTCAGTTAGTGAAGCAAGTACATTTTATATTGCTCCATTATTGCTGAAAATTTTCCAGGGCCTTCTCCTACCTATATAACCTATCTCCACCAAAATTTGGCTCAATCCATTACATCATTTGCCCTGTGCAATTTTTCCAAGTTTCTGTCCAGAGCAAAGCTATATGAAGCAACTGCTAGTTTGGTTCATCCAAATGGCCTAAAACTTTTTGAGCATCTTCATATCTTCAAATCATCGGTCCATGCCCAATTTCAGCTCAACTTGCCTCTCCATGTGAGTGCATCATCATACTCGAGTTTCTGGACCATTTTGTTCAGTTGCAAAGCAACTATATTAAACCTTGATCCATTTCTCCTCAAACTCCCCAGGACTATAATCCTTCCTACCCAAAACCTCCCAGACATCACATTGGACCCATAGCATATCTCTGTCGATCACACTAACTTGATCAAGTTTGCAACATCAAACTTCAGAGGTTAAATCCTATTTAACCAGAGCAACTTTAGGAGAGGTACCACGTCAGATTGCAACCTCCCCTGGATGGACTCCCCACTAGACAACATTTGCCAACCCATGGCATCTTCTGCTCGCCAGCTCACGCGGTGACCATGGCCCTGGCGTGCATTAAACGCGCTCTGGTGCGACCTCGGCACTGTGCTCGTCAATGCGCTCGTCGTCTTGACTCGCAACCTTGTCTAGTGGCCTCCCCGTGATCGACAGCGTCGCCCTGACCTCACTCCCCCTCCGTCCGTTTCCTCACCGACGCTCGCCGTCGAACGTCCACGGGAGCACAGTGCTCCGTTTGGCTCCAAGCTCGCCTTGGCCTCTTCCTCTGCTCTCCTCGACTCCATGACCTCTGCAGATCGTCCGCTCTCTCGCTCATCGCCTTTCCCGTGCCTCCCGTGACTGCTGCGGCCGGCAGCGCCTCGGCCGGACGTGCCCAGTGGCACCCGAGCCCGTGCCCTTCGCCCCGGCTATATAAGCCCACCCCGAGGTGCCCCGACCTCACCAAGCTCTTCCTCACTCTCCCAGGAACCCGCTAGCACTTCTTCCCCAAGCCGGAGAGACCCTCCTCATCCCTTATGGCCGCCGTGCCCGCCACCGGACTCGACCTAAATTCGCACAAGCCGCGCCTCCTCTCTCCACTCTAGCACCACCAAAAGAACCGTTCCACCCCGGCGAACCTCCCCACCCCTCTTTTCCCCACGGGAGCCATGGTGTCCGTGTTTCCCAAGTCTGCCCGCCGCCTCTGCCTTCGGCCACCTCAAGCCCCATCGCCCTCGGCTCTCCCCGGCGCGGGCGCTGCACTAGGTGGGTGCGGCGCCTCTCTCCAAGGCCGTCGTTGCCCTCCCCTCGGCTGGAGCTGGCCGGAGCCGCCGGGGCCCGCGCCGGCGCCATGCTGCCTCACCCTGCCCTCTGTTCTTCGCGAGGAGGAAGAAGGAAGTGGGAAGAGAGAGAGAAGGTACGGTGGGACCTGCCTGTAAGCCTCTAAGCCGCTCGGCCCCGCCTTGCCACGCTGGATAAGTGGGGTGTATTCTACGGAATACGTCTTCCCAGCTGGAAAGCACATTTCGTTCTTTCTCGTCCTAAAATACATTTCCTCATTTCTGTAGGCGTATTACTCTGAAATACGTTTTCTGTTTTTATCCTCCAGGGGCCAGTTTGTTGAGTTATTTTTATAGATTGGTCCCTGAACTTCGTCGGGCTATAACTTGTTGCTCGTAACTCCGATTAAGGTGAATCCAAAGCCCACGTCTTCGTTTCGTCGAGCCCGTTCTGTTGGCATCATTTTCACTGTGTTTTGACATATTGAAAATTACCATTTTCCTCTTGTACGTAAACATCACCCTCCGGGAGAGGGCTGTTTCCGGCAAATCTTTCCGCGATCCTTCTGCACTTCTCCCCGGTATTTTCTTCATCCCAGGCAAGCCACAATACCCACTTGCATGATAGTCATGTAGTAGCCATGGTTCTTAACTTGAATATTTAATCAATGTTTGCTCGTTTAAAATATGGTTACCATTGTTCCGATGATGTTTGGAGTTTCATGTTCACTTTCATGCTATGTTGTCTTGCACTCTATTGTCATGTATTCCTGCTAGTATTCCATTCATATGCTTATGCTTGCTAGTAGTACATGTTGATGTTGTTTATGGTCTTCAGTGCATGACTATCGTCTGTTCCGAGTGCCGTTGTTATGCATGTTTCTTTGCATCCAGTTGGTTAAATGCTTGCATGATAGCATTGTTGATATGTTCTTGCATGATATTTATTGTTGATACTAGTAGTCATCCTATGTTTCTAAGAAGTGTATACTTGTGATTTTCATATTAGTCAGTATGCCATGCTCAGTCAGATATATGATTTGTTGCCAGTGATATGTTTAGAAGAAATGTTTCACAACCGTGCTTATGTTGATATCATGAGCATGCATTGTAATTGCATCATGTTATTTTATCATGGCTCAGCATATTTGCATTCAAGTTTAACCGGATTAAATTGAACTTGAACAACTGTTGGCTGAGTCATGGTCCCAGCATATCGAGCTGACAAGTGCAACCACATTTGCCGGTATGGGACGGTCCTAACAGGGTCTATTGTCATGCCTCTCGTCGGTGCCTCCAACGAGGGAAGGTTATGCTCGGGCGCTACCCTGATCAGGTAGGACGGCATAAGCCTTGTGAACCCGTTGTTGTTATGGTATCGTGTCCCTGTTTGGGACTGTTTATTTGCCACGACGGTGGTAGTTTTGCCGTTGGTAGGCTGGGTCACCCAGGACTAAGCCCAGTGGGGAGTTGGTCGGAGTGGCCGGGAGAGTGTCATGGCAATAGGACGGTTGTGTCGGAACGCCGTTGGTCCACCCGAATGGGATGCGAGGCCATGGGTTCTGTGGTGTGGGTAAAGTGCACTACCTCTACAGAGTGTGTGTGTTAAATCTATCGGTAGTCGTGCCCGCGGATAAGGGCCCAGTTCGTAGTGGGTCACACTATGGGTCAACAGTATTAATAATAACTTGATTAATAACAACCCTAGATCGATGATGAGAAAGAGATTGGTTGTGATCGTGAGATGATCACCGTGGTATTTGGGTGTGATCGTGAGATGATCACCGTGGTATCGAGGATACCGAGTTGTTGGATATTTGTGGTATTATGCGAGAGTCAAGGGTAAATATCAAGCTCCTTGTGGTCATGTAATGATTACTGCAGTATTGTTTATACCAAGATTGATTGGATCCTGAGATGATCGTGTGATGTCCGCGGTGGTAAGTGATGCATGTGATGGTTACAAGGTAACCCGAACAGAGTAAATTGGTGCATGATAGTGTCATCATGTTGCATGCTAGAATCGTCAGATTCATATGTCCATGCCATGCTCATATTGTTCTAGCTGTACCATGTTCATGTTGTTAATGCCATGTTGTTCTGATGATATCATGTTAATTCCTGCTTAACCTGTAATTGCCATGCTGTTGTCTGCCTTGAATGCTTCTGGTTATTGTGAGCTTGCAAGTACATTCAATGTACTGACCTAGTGTGTCATGCCAGTTTGGAGGTCATGCCGGATTTGATTGCTTGTTCGCCATGGATTCCTTGTTTGTGAGCTAGGATAAGCGTTCCAGCCAGAGTCCCTGCAGAGTGGACTTCACCACCGTCGCCATTGTTCCGCTGCTAGAAGTTATTCTGCTGCTTGCATAGAGCAAAAGTGGCAGGCATAGTGTCGCCGTGTTGATGTAATTCCTCGTTATATCGGAACCCCTTGTACCCAATATTGATTGTAATAAAGAGCTGATTTGCTCTATGCTAAGCAGTGTCGTATTCCAGAAGACTTCTCCTCAATCTCTAGGCTGGAATACGGGGCGTTCTGGTTTCTCTGAGCCGGGGTGCCACAGGCTTGGTATTAGAGCAGGTCTGGCTGTAGGATGCCCTAGCCCGCGCAAACGTTAGAAAACGGTAGTATTGACCTTAGTTGGTTTGTTGCACTTGATGGCTGCATTTTTTTGTCGCATAGCATGCATATAAATTATTATTTAGTCGCTAACGGTTAATCTTGTGAGTGTAGGTGGCATCGGTTTCGATCCACTACCTGCACCCTCTTTCTAAGTATGCCTGCTCTTTTGTGTTTGGCGTCATCTCTGTCCCAGCAGAGTGATGCCATGGTGCCAAGTGTTCCAGACACCATTCGCAGGAGTAATGCTCAGGTATCGCGTCGATATCTTTCCGCCACCCACCCATATTATTTTGATGATAGACTTGTCTCTATCCCGAACTGTGCTCTCCATCTCGTCCCCTTGGCAACCCTTGCTGATCTTTGTTATCAGAAAAGGGCAATGCCATTAAACCCAGTCTTCCACTATTATCTTGCTCTGTCATTTCATTCTTTGGACGAGTACGATTCCCTTCGTATGCTTGATGATGATGTGGTCGTGACCGTTGCGTCTCGCTACTTCATCGCCAAGTCCGTCCTCGCCTCTGTATCCATCTGGATGTAACCAGTGTTCAGCCAGCGCTTGGTGTAGCCTTGGTAATACCAACTCCTTCCGCACAGGGAATTCACTTTCGTGCACACCGTCACAACATATTAGACCGTAATACCGGAGTTTCCGCGAAATTGTGTGCTTAGGTGTGCATGCATATTATTTTGTGAGTAGCAGTAATATGTGATGTGCTTGATTAATTTTATTAGTAGTATGCTTGTGTGCTTTTAGTCGTTTCTTTTGTTTTCTTTCTTTGGGCCTTCGGTGTTACACATCTTTCCCCTACTAAAGTTGCTCGTCAACCGACACCGGACCCGAAGAGTCAGCAAGAAATGCATATATTTGGAAACTCAGCTAAAAAGAAAGGAATTATCAACAGACTGCAGTGAAATTTGGAATATCTCGTCTAAATGCAAAAGAAATCCTGGATGGACCGTCAGTGTCAAGTTTGCATTAGTGTGTCCTCCTCACAATAGTATGGAATTCTCAACCGACTGCATTGAGATTGGGGATATCTGATCATGATACTGAATAATCAAGTTAGTCTCAGTGTGCACTCTTCATAGCAGAAATGATCAAATCAGCAAGAAGATAAATTGTGTGCAAGATTGATAGAATATTATCAGTCGAAGGTATGGCTCATATACAAGTTTGATTCTTCGTTGAGGATGATTTTGAAACACGATATGCCTGGAAGCAAGAAAAAATATGGCACGTATTCAATACTCAGAAGGAAGGATAGTCCTGCAAAACCCCGTTTCATACAAGAAATCAACATCAGAAATATTAAGATGGTACGGATATGTGGTAATCGGTCCGCATATCACAATGAGAAGCTTCTGGTGTAAGCAACCCACTTTTATCTCGCAAGCTACCAAAGAAGCTTCCGATGCAAGGTTCCTCAATCTTCCTCGGTACGATACATGAATGATTTCCCGTGCAAGGTACTCTGCCTTTTGCAGTAAGCAACCGCAAAAGCTTCCGGCATAAGGTACGGAGCCTTTCCCTAGCAAAGTCTTTAAGGGGGTAAGCTTCTGAAGCACGATATCCAGTCTTCTTCGGCAAACTGTCTGATGGAAGTCTTCCTCGGTAAGGCATTGGCACAAGGTAGTACGCTGTGAATTGACCGCATATGATAGTAAATCCCAAGAATCAGATCCGCAATAGTTTGGTCAGAAGCAAGCATCATCCAGAAAACAAGTCTACCTCGGGAATTAAATTCTCATTTATATTGTGCGCATGCTGCCACGCTCTTGCAAGTCAGTGGTACGATGATGAAGTCGAGGTGAGAATCCGAAAATCTCACGAGTCATGCCAAGAATAAGAAAGTCGGTTATACACCTGAGTGGTGATGCAAAAACTAACAAGTTTTGGAGAAAGACAACATGGGACAGCAAATTTTGTCAGTACTCAGTCAGGCCAGATTCCTCATACCCGACAAGGTGATATCATTCGTCACCACTTGGTATGCTTTACAGCAAAAATGAGTTAGATGCAAGCACGTGTGAACCCAGTATAGTTCTTATCACACGATACATAAACGAGGATAAAGTTATGATTGCCGAAATATTGCACCCGGCAGTACCTATGGCCACACACAGAAGCAATATGACCAAGCTCTTTCAGTGAAGAATCC
This sequence comes from Triticum aestivum, assembly GCF_018294505.1. NCBI lineage: Eukaryota > Viridiplantae > Streptophyta > Magnoliopsida > Poales > Poaceae > Triticum > Triticum aestivum. Next base: position 157,758,341 of record NC_057796.1, on the reverse strand, counting down.
ATACAAAGAGAACAAGAATGAAGGAGTAAGACCGGAAATACAGGTATGAAAATTGTTGCATGACCCACATGGTGTAGATACCTCGGACCATCTGAGTCAGTATCAATCACCGTGAATATTCATCTGTGGGGTCTACTCATTTTTAGTAAGGACCCCATATCAAGGAAAGACCCGCTCAGTTAACAGTATATGCTTAGATTTGTCGGTATCAAATATATAGGTCTGTCAAGTCAGACCAAGGGTCAATCCAACAGTTGACTCCAGCAACTATGGTAAAATATCACACAACCTACTATCCTCATGGATATACCGACAAAATGAGTGATCCGTATGAGGAATAACAGTCTCGAAGCATGTGCCCTCACTTATGTAAATCCCCAAAGGGAAGCATGTCTGGAACAAAAAATTTCCGCCAGATCCACCGTTAGTCAAGGATGAGCATACTATCATATAAGATCATACCCCTTATGCTGATCACGACAGGAGACAGTCAAATATGTGGTACGGATCTGACACTCAAGACAGTGGAGTCAGTCAAGATGATTCAGAAATTCCTGCGATAAGTCAGAATCTGTCAGAAAAACGGTTAGGTCTCAACTCACTGTTGGGAACCCAAAGGACCTGCATTTAGTGGAGAAAACCGATGCAAGGAGTTACAGCTAGGGTTTTCATCAGAAAAACCTGATCACCACTTCATGGAAGATTGTCAGTACAGACACAGCAATCGGAAATCACTCTTGAATTTGTGAGATGGACATATATTTCAGACATGAATACAACTCACACTCATCTAAGTTAGCAGATCTAAAAAGAAACTGGAGCCTGTATAAGCATGAAAAAGCAAGGTAAGATCTGTCAGGATATGGATGCAGTAAAGCAAACCACCCCAGAGCCAGTCACGTAAGTCCGATGAAGAATTTAATGGGAACAATCAATAAAGGAAAAAGGATACCCGAGTTGGAAATGGTCTCCTTAAGTCAGTATATGCATACTTGTTCCCTGAGCAAGCGAGATTTCTTTAAGGGGGGAAGAGTTGTCACAGCCTGATTTTTGGCCCTTTTTTTTCTTTGAGATTTTTGCTTGAGTTTTCTTTTTTCGTGGCTATGTGGTCTGGAAATTGAAGGAGATGACCTCTTCTTTCTTTCTAGAGTGGCTTGTCATTCTCAAACCCTTCCCAAGACCATGCTATTTCCATCTTGGACCCAACCCAACAATCTTTTCCTTGGGAATATTCCTTTTTCTATTAAAGGAATAACCCAATTTGCCCTAGGTTGTGAAGCAACCTATATTTATATCACTCCCAAAATTCCCAAATAATTCTCATAAATTGTTTCGGTCATATCTTCCTCAAATATGGCCAAATATTTCATTGTCCATGTTTCCCATCATGCTCAATTAATTCCTTTCCTATTCTGTCCTAAGTGGCAGTTTGTGAAGCAAGTGCCATTTATCTTTGCCCAATTGACCCCAAACTTCTTGGACACCTTTTCATGTCCAAATAATTGCCTCATCCCAAAATTCAACTTAATTTGCCTAGTGAATATTCCTGAGCAATTTTTCAAAGTTCTTGTCTGAGGGAATTGGTTGTGAGGGAAGTACTAGCTAGGTAAATCCTATTGAGTTGAAATTTTGCATGGCCCTTCATATCGCAAAATCATCACCCTCATCAAGATTTGAGCTCATGCAATGCATCCTTGTGAGCTAAGCATCAATTCTTTATTTCTGCCCAAATTTTCAGTTAGTGAAGCAAGTACATTTTATATTGCTCCATTATTGCTGAAAATTTTCCAGGGCCTTCTCCTACCTATATAACCTATCTCCACCCAAATTTGGCTCAATCCATTACATCATTTGCCCTCTGCAATTTTCCAAGTTTCTGTCCAGAGCAAAGCTATATGAAGCAACTGCTAGTTTGGTTCATCCAAATGGCCTGAAACTTTTTGAGCATCTTCATATCTTCAAATCATTGGTCCATGCCCAATTTCAGCTCAACTTGCCTCTCCATGTGAGTGCATCATCATGCTCAAGTTTCTAGACCATTTTGGTCAGTTGCAAAGAAACTATATTAAACCTTGATCCATTTCTCCTCAAACTCCCCAGGACTATAATCCTTCCTACCCTAAACCTCCGAGACATCACGTTGGACCCGTAGCATATCTCTGTCGATCACACTAACTTGATCAAGTTTGCAACAACAAACTTCAGAGGTTAAATCTCATTTAACCAGAGCATCTTTAGGAGACCTACCACCTCAGTTTGCAACCTCCCCTGGATGGACTCCCCACTAGACAACATTTGCCAACCCTTGGCATCTTCTCCTCGCCAGCTCACGCGGTGACCATGGCCCTGGCGTGCATTAAACACGCTGTGGCCCGACCTCGGCGCTGTGCTCATCCATGCTCTCCTTGTCTCGACTCGTAACCTTGTCTAGTGGCCTCCCCGTGATCGACCGCGTCACCCTGACCTCACTCCCCCTCCGTCCGTTTCCTCACCGTCGCTCACCGACGCTCACCGCCGAACGTCCACGGGAGCACAGTGCTCCTTTTGGCTCCGAGCTCGCCTCGGCCTCTTCCTGTGCTCCCCTCGACTCCGTGACCTCTGTGGCTCGTCCGCTCTCTCGCTCATCGCCTTCCCCGTGCCTCCCAGTGACTGCTGCGGCTGGCAGTGCCTCGGCCGGACGTGCCCGGCGGCACCCGAGCCCGTGCCCTTCGCCCCCGCTATATAAGCCCACCCCGAGGTGCCTCGACCTCACCAAGCTCTTCCTCACTCTCCCAGGAACCTGACACACTTCGTCCCCAAGCCGGAGAGCCACTCCTCGTCCCTGATGGCCATCGTGCCCGCCGCTGGACTAGGCCTAAATTCGCTCGAGCCGCGCCTCCTCCCTCCACTCTAGCACCACCAGAAGAACCGTTCCACCCCGGCGAACCTCCCCCACCCCACTTTTCCCCACCGGAGCCACGGTGTCTGTGTTTCCCAAGTCTGGCCACCGCCTCTGCCTTCGGCTGCCTCAAGCCCCGTCACCCTCGGCTCTCCCCGGCGCGGGTGCTGCACTAGGTGGGTGTGGCGCCTCTCTCCGAGGCCATCGTTGCCCTCCCCTCGGCTGGAGCTGGACGGAGCTACCGGGGCCAGCGCCGGTGCCGTGCTGCCTCGCCCCGCCCTATATTCTTCGCGAGGAGGAAGAAGGAACCAGGAAGAGAGAGAGAGAGAGAGAGAAGGTACGGTGGGACCCGCCTGTAAGCCTCTAAGCCGCCCGGCCCCGCCTTGCCACGCTAGATAAGTGGAGGCGTATTCTTCGGAATACGTCTTCCTAGCTGGAAAGCGCATTTCGTTCTGTCTCGGCCTAAAATATGTTTCCTCATTTCTGTAAGCGTATTTCTCTAAAATATGTTTTCTGTTTTATCCTCCAGGGGCCTGTTTGTAGAGTTATTTTTACAGATTGGTCCCTGAACTTCGTCGGGCTATAACTTTTTGCTCGTAACTCCGATTAAGGTGAATCCAAAGCACACTTCTTCTTTTCGTCGAGCTAGTTCTGTTGGCATCATTCTCACTGTGGTTTGACATATTGAAAATTACCATTTTGCCCTTGCACGTAAACAACCCCTCCGGGAGAGGACTGTTTCCGGCAAATCTTTCCGCAATCCTTCTGCAGTTCTCCTCGGTGTTTTCTTCATCCCAGGCAATCCATGATACCCACTTGCATGATAGTCATGCAGTAGCCATGGTTTTTAACTTGAATATTTAATCAATGTTTGCTCGTTTAAAATATGGTTACCATTGTTCCAGTGATGTTTGGAGTTTCATGTTCACTTTCATGCTATGTTGTCTTACACTCTGTTATCATGTATTCCTGCTAGTATTCCATTCATATGCTTATGCTTGCTAGTAGTACATGTTGATGTTGTTGATGGTCTTCGGTGCATCAATATCGTCTGTTCCGAGTGTTGTTGTTATGCATGTTTCTTTGCATCCAGTTGGTTAATTGCTTGCATGATAGCATTGTTGATATGTTCTTGCATGATCTTTATTGTTGATGCTAGTAGTCATGCTATGTTTCTGAGAAGTGTATACTTGTGATGTTCATATTAGTCAGTATGCCATGCTCAGTCAGATATATGATTTGTTGCCATTGATATGTTAAGAAGAAATGTTGCACAACCATGCTTATGTTGATATCATGCTCATGCATTGTAATTGCATCATGTTATTTTATCATGGCTCAACATATTTGCATTCAAGTTTAACTGGATTAAATTGAACTTGAACAACTGTTGGCTGAGTCATGGTGCCACCATATCGAGCTGTCAAGTGCAACCACATTAGCTGGTATGCGATGGTCCTAACTGGGTCTATTGTAATGCCTCTCGTCGGTGCCTCCAATAAGGGAAGGTTATGCTCGGGCGCTACCCTGATCAGGTAGGACGGCATAAGCCTTGTGAACCAGTTGTTGTTATGGTACCGTGTCCCCGTTTGGGACTGTTTATTTGCCACGACGGTGGTAGTTTTGCCTTTGGGAGGTTGGGTCACCCAGGACTAAGCCTAGTGGGGAGTTGGTCGGAGTGGCCGGGAGAGTGTCATAGCAAGAGGTCGGTTGTGTCTGAACGCCGTTGGTCCACCCGAATGGCAGTGAAAGGCCATGGGTTCTATGGTGTGGGTAAAGTGCGCTACCTCTGCAGAGTGTGGGTGTTAAATCAATCGATAGCCATGCCCGCGGATAAGGGCCCAGTTCGTAATTGGTCACACTATGGGTCAATAGTATTGATAATAACTTAATTAATAAAAACCCTGGTTCGATGATGAGAAAGAGATTGGTTGTGATTGTGAGATGATCACCGTGATATTTGGGTGTGATCGTGAGATGATCACCGTGGTATCAAGGATACCGAGTTGTTGGATATTTGTGGTATTATGCGAGAGTCAAGCGTAAAGATCAAGCTCCTTGTGGTCATGTAATGATTACTGCGGTATTGTTTATACCAAGCTTGATTGGATCCTGGGATGATCGTGTGATGTCCGCGGTGGTAAGTGATGCATGTGATGGTTACAAGGTAACCCGAACAGAGTAAGTTGGTGCATGATAGTGTCAGCATGTTGCATGCTAGTATCTTCAAATTCATATGTCCATGCCATGCTCATATTGGTCTAGCTGTACCATGTTCATGTTGTTAATGCCATGTTGTTCTGATGATATCATGTTAATTCCTGCTTAACTGTAATTGCCATGCTATTGTCTGCCTTGAATGCTTCTGGTTATTGTGAGATTGAAAGTACATTCAATGTACTGACCTGGCATGTCAGGCCAGTTTGCAGGTCATGCCGGATTTATTGCTTGTTTGCCGTGGATTCCTTGTTTGCGAGCTAGGATAAGTGTTCTAGCAAGGGTCCGTGTGGAGTGGAGTTCACTACCGTCGTCGTTGTTCTGCTGCTAGAAGTTATTCCGCTGCTTCGAGTTGTTCTACTTAAGGATGGCAATGGGTCGGGTTTGGACAGGGTTGAGCAATACTAAATCCATATCCATATCCATGAAGATAATTTTTGCCCGCCCATGAAAAAACCATGGGTGAAAAATTGTGTCCATGTCCAAACCCTGTGGATATCCATAACCATTGGATATCCATTCGGTCCTCTCAAAAGATATAAATAAGACATAAGACAATGGTAACATAAGATCTTCCATTCTTCACATCATGGAAAGATAGCCTTCCCTTATTGTAAACATAAACTTATGGTAAATCAACGTCCACTAACAACCTAATATCATTTAGTATTTTTCTAAAATATCAGAATGACGAGTCATTTAACGAGGAGATAAAAATAATGGAAGTGGCGTTGGATTATGTTAGTGGGGATTGAATGTATCCTAATAGAAGTGTAAAATTGCAGTAGGACATGTGACTGTGCGGTAGGGATAGCAGATTTTTGCCCATTAATGCATACAATCGGGTCGGGTATGGGTATATCCATGGGTACTAGATTATATCCATGCCCTACCCATGAAAATCGAGGTCGGGTTTGGGCACCACCCATGGGCACGAAATCATATCCAAACCCTATCCATTCAGGTCGGATATCCATGGGTATCCATGTCCATGGATAAAATTGCCATCCTTAGTTCTGCTGCTTGCATAGAGCAATAGTGGCAGGCGTAGTGTCGTCGTGCCGTTGTAATTCCTCATTATATCGGAACCCCTTGTACCCAATATAGATTGTAATAAAGAGCTAATTTGTTCTATGCTAAGCACTGTTTTATTCCAGAAGAATTCTCCTTGATCTCTAGGCTGGAATACGGGGCGTTCCGGTTTCTCTGAGCCCGGGTGCCACACGCAGTCGAAGCTGGAGCAGGAGGCACCGGAGGACAACAGCATCGACAACACCCTGACGGCCACCCTCCCCAAGGTAAGGGTGAGGGGGCCACTCCATCAGCGCCCCTCTTCCGCACCGACGGGCGCAACCACAGAAATGGCGCTCGGACTGGGGCGAACCGCCGCCCTCCGGTCGCCCCCACCACGGGTGCGGTCGCAGCGCGCGCCCCGCCCCCGGGACAGGCCGACCAAGCTGCTGCGCCCAACGGAGCCACTGGCCCTCAAGCGCCTTCGCCGCACCATGTCCAGGTGGTCGCCCCGCAGCAGCAGTGAGGGCATAGTATTACCGCCGCTAGCACCGTCAGGAGCCGAGCGACGATACGATCGACATCATCATCATCCCTGCCAAGTACGGCTACAGAGGCCATGGTGCGAGCTCAACTGCTGTTGAGGTTTCCGCCTGCGGTCGAGCAGATGGATGAATGGCGTGTCACCATCCAAAGCCTCCTCGGCTTCGCCCAAGCTGGGGGCTCATGGCGAGCTGACCCACCGCGGGCTCCCCAAGCGACAGCAACAACTCGTGTTGCTGACCGTACGGAAGGGGCCATCCCCATGGTGTAGTCCCCGCCACAGCAGCCAGCGCGAGCACAACCGAATCAAGACCCCGACAACGTCTCGATGGCTTCTTATGACCTTCGAGCACGTCCAGGCCAACGTCGAGCTCCAGAGGATAGGTGGAGAGGAGACGCATGGATCATGGAGCAACGCTGCGACGACCTCCGCCGAACCGACGGGTACGATGGCCTCAACGTCGACGAGCCTACGCTCGGTGTTGGCGGGTGCCTACCTTTCGAGGTTGGTTGCCCTGCCTTTACACGAGAGCTGCGGCAAGACCGTTGGCCATCCGTTCGCATGTTCGAGCCAGAGATACCTGAGAAGTACAGCGGGAGGCTAAACCCCGCAGCGTTCCTGAGCATCTACAGCATCGCTGTTCAGACTGCCGGGGGAAGAGATGAGAAGGTGTTCGCCAACTACTTCCCTTTGGCCCTCAAGGCCAACGTGAGGTCTTGGCTAATGCACCTATTGGAGAACTCCATTTCATCATGGGCTGACCTATGCCACGAGTTCATTGGAGCCTTCACTGGCAGTCATCAGGAACCCGACAGGCCCAGCGATTTGCAGCTTCCCTAGCAGAAGGAAGGAGAAACACTCCGTAAGTATTTTCAGAGATTCAGCAAAGTTCGTAGAAATATCCCAAATATCCATCCGGCAGCTGTAATAGCTGCCTTCTAGTCCAATGTGCGCAACCGTCGTGTCCGTTCCAAGATGAACGTGCGGTTGCCCAAGACTGTGAAGGAGATTTACACACTATTGGATAAGTGTGCTCGGATGGAGGAGGGAAGAAAGCTGCCCGGAGAGGAAGATTGCATCAATGTTGAGTAAGAGGATGAGGATGAATCAACTAGTCAGAAGGAGAGCAAGAAGCGTAGTAAGAAGCGGAGAGATAAGGCAGTGATGACCATTGAAGGATCAGGTGCGCCTAGTACCGGCAAGAAGGCCAAAGCTGAGGCACCCGGCAAGGAAGCTGCCATGTGCACTGATTGCCAGGAGGCCGCTGCTGCCGAGGAAGCCAGGAAAGGTGATGGGCCGTACTGCAAGATTCATCGGACCAAGGGCCACGACCTTCAAGAGTGTTATCAGGTTGAGTAGCTTGTCAAGAAACAGAAAGCAGAGTATGAAAAGTGAGATAAGGAAAAAGGTCAGAATGTTGCGGGCGGTAAGGGCCGAGGTGGTGAAGCAAACCGCCCCGGCAAACCCTTTCGGAACCATGGAAAGCCTGCCAGAGGTCAAGAGAAGGAAACCTGCGATGATGAGAGTGATGGAGGAGATGAAGAGGAAACTAGTGAGCAGAAGTTTCAGAAGGCCACGTACGCCCTGTGCATTGACGGAGGTGCATCTCTGCACACTTCTCACCGCCAGATCAAGCGATGTGCGTGAGAAGTCCATGCCGTGGAACCAGCACCAGAGGCCCGGAAGCCGCTCAAATGGTCCCGTACGCCCATCATCTTCGACGAAGAGGACCATCCTAGCCGCACCACTGCGGTAGGATGTTTGCCATTGTTGGTCTCTCCAACAATCCGCAACCTCAAGGTCAGTAAGATGCTGGTGGACGGCGGGGCCGGGTAGAATCTGATTTCCCCGGCAGCCATCAACAAGCTTCGGATAGGAGAAGAAGAGCTAGAGGTTACCGGCACGTTTCAAGGAGTTAATCTCGGCAGGAGCTGTCCTAAGGGAAAGATCACGCTACCGGTAACGTTTGGGGGAGAGCTGAACTACCAGACTGGGAGGATTGTGTTTGATGTGGTTGATCTCCCCCTGCCGTACAATGGGATTCTTGGACGCCCGACCCTGGCTAAGTTCATGGCAGCATCCCACTATGCCTACAACACCTTGAAAATGCCTGGGCCACTGGGAGCCATCACTATCCCATCGGATGAGAAGGATGCAATCATTTGCGTGGAAAAGATGTACGGGGATGCGGTCGCGGCAGAGGTCACTGTAGCGGCAGCTCCCGCCAAGGGAAGTAAAGGAAAGAAGAGAGACTGTGGGGAGTCCGGCAAAGAGTCCAGGAAGCGTGCCCCCACCGAGTGCACGACACCCGTTGACGACGTGCCGGAGTGTTCTAACAGCAAGAGATCCAAGGTCGCTGCACCCCAAGTGAAGAAGGTCCCGGCAGGGCTGGCTGGCGTTGATGGTACTTTTACTATCAGCGCCACCCTTGATGACAAATAGGAAAGCACGCTCGTTGCCATCCTGCGGGCAAATGTCGATGTGTTTGCCTGGCAACCATCTGATATCCCCAGTGTTTCCATGGAGGTAATCGAGCACCACCTTGTTGTCTGCGCACATGCCCGACCTGTCAAGCAGAACGTTCGAAAGCTGGCCTTGGAGAGGCAGCAGTTCATTGCCGAAGAGATCAAGAAACTTGAGGCAGCTGGTTTGGTCAGAGAAGTACTGCACCCTACATGGTTGGCAAATCCAGTGGTAGTCCGGAAGGCTAATGGGAAATGGATGCTTTGCATAGATTTCACAGACCCCAACAAGGCTTGCCCGAAAGACACATTTCCCTTGCCACGCATCGACCAGATTGTGGATTCCACTTCAGGTTGTGATTTGCTCACCTTTCTGGATGCATACTCTGGGTATCACCAAATCTTCATGTCCAAGGAAGATGAAGAGAAGACGTAATTCATCACTCCTTGTGGTACGTACTGCTTTATCCGCATGCCATTCGGATTAAAGAGTGCCGGGTCCACTTTTGCAAGGGCAATCCAGATTGGCTTCGAGCCACAGTTACACAGAAATATAGAAGCCTATATGGATGATATTGTGGTCAAGACCAAGGATAAGGCCACCCTTATTCAGGATTTGGAGGAAACATTTGACAATCTGTGCAAGATCAATCTGAAGCTCAACCCGGAGAAGTGTGTATTTGGTGTTCCCTCCGGCAAGCTTCTTGGGTTCTTTGTATCCCATCGTGGGATTGAAGCCAACCCTGACAAGATCAAAGCCATTGAGGAGATCAAAGCGCCAAGGAAAGTTAAGGATGTGAGGCGCCTGACAGGATGTGTTGCCGCACTAAGCAGATTCATCTCCAAGTCTGCCGAGCGTGCCCTATTGTTCTTCAACATTTTGAAGAAGGTCGGCCCTATAAAGTGGACCCCAGAAGCAGATGCAACTTTGCAAGAGTTGAAGGCCTACTTGTCCTCTGTGCCTACCTTGGTTGCTCCAAAACCCCAAGAGCCGTTGTTGCTATACTTGGCGGCAACCAACCAAGTGCTCAGTGCGGCCTTGGTAGCTTAGAGAGAAGTGGATGAGGCAGAAAGCAAGCAGAAACAGCAGAGTCAGAGAAGGATCACGACAACAATGAGCACGACAACGGGAGCAACCCCAACGATGCGGCAAGGAAGAAAGTGGTACAACGTCCGGTGTATTTCGTCAGCCCCTTGTTACAGGGGGCTAGATCGAGGTACTCTGGCGTGCAGAAGTTGATCTTTGGTATCATTATGGCCTCAAAGGAACTTCGCCACTACTTCCAAGCCCATGAGATCACGGTTGTTACACATTTTCCGTTGCAAAGGATACTCTGAAACCCTGAGGCTACCGGCAGAATAGTGGAGTGGGCTTTGGAGTTATCCATCTTTGGTTTGAAGTTTGAGAGCACATCAACCATTCAGAGTAGGGCATTGGCAGAGTTTATTGCAGAATGGATGCCAACCCCTGATGTGGAAGTGACAGAGACAGTTATCCCCGGCAAGGAATCGCCCCAAGAATGGATTATGTAGTTTGATGGTGCACTACAGAAAAAAGACACATCCGTGACATTTTGGGCCGAACGAATTTTTTTTCTGTCATACTTATGACACTTCTATGACGATAATTGTGACAAAACCGGTATCATCATAGATGTGGTGGGCTCCTACTTCTATGAAAAAAATCATGACAAAAAATGGGCTTTTCGTCCTGGGCGGGCCGGAGACGCAGCTGCATGACATTCTTTGGGCCGTCCATGACGGAAAAAACCGTGGTAGAAGCGAGGGCGAGGAAAATATCGGGGTGTTCCCGATTACGGTGGGTGGTCGGGGCCGAGCGATGTGTGTTTCTCTCATACACGCACGCGCGTGTGTGCGAAGCGTTGGGCTCTAACTGAACTCGAGCAAGGCGTTGCGCTCTAACTGAACCCAAGCGATTCACTGTAGGCTATGTGTTACTGAACCCGAGCGATCGATCGATGGTTGTTAACTGAACCCGATCGAGCAATTCCTTCGCTGCTGCTGCTAACTAAAGCTGATCGATGCTGCCTCTGTATGAACAGTGAGCGTTGCTGGGGGGGTTGGATGAACAGTTCCTGGTGGGGGTGGATGAACAGGACCCCGTGGTGTTGCCTCTGGATGAACAGGACCCCGATCGATCGAGCCGGTTGGGGCTGGATGAACAGGACCCCGTGGAGGGCTGGATGAACAAGACCACCCCGTGGAGGGCTGGATGAACAGTAGATGGTGGAGGGCTGGATGAACAGTAGCCCGTGGTGGGGTGGTTGAACAGGAGCCCGTGGAGAGGGCTGGTTGAACAGTAGCCGGTGGAGTAGTGCGCGGTGGAGGCTGGATGAACAGGAGCCCGTGGATGAACAGTCGCAGGTGGAGGCTGGAGGAGGTCGACGGTGGATGAACAGTAGCCCGTGGAGGCTGGAGGGGGTCAACGGTGGAGATGAACAGTATCCCGTGGAGTCCCGTTTTGCGGTACGCCACACCCCTCCCGATGAACAGGACCCCCGTTTCGACCGTAGCGCTCCAACACAAGTCCGTTTCCTCCATTTTGCGGTACGCCACACCCCTCCCGATCAACAGGACCCCCGTTTCGACCGTAGGAGGTCCATTTCCTCCATTTTGCGGTACACCAGACCCCTCTCAATGAACAGGATCCCGTTTCGAACGTGGCCGGTCGAACACAAGGCCGTTTCGTCCGTTCTGCGGTACGCCAGGCCTTGTTTCCATTGGCTGTTCTGTCCAAGCCCTCCCGATGAACACGACGACGCATTTCGTTCCGACCCAGCCGGTTGGCTCCCCATGAACACGACGACGACGCTGTTTCTTTGTTCCGACCCAGCCATGTACGAGCCCTGGCTGTACGTACGCGCGAGTAGGCGTTCGAGACCCCGCCCGTATGTACGTACGTGGCCGTATTTTCTTTCTTGCACACTGGCCGCTGTACGTACGTGTACATGCTACATGCGCGCCTCTACTACGAGACATGCGCGCTCTACATCGACCAGTATGTACATACACGTTCACGACCAGAATGACAATGCTACGTACGCTTCGACCGGGTGGATCCCGACTGTCAGGCACTTCCTTGCGTGCGAAGATATAGCTGGTGGGTCCCAGCAGTCAAGGGGGCGAATTGTTTTTTTTTTGCCCGGACGCACTTCCTTGCGTGCGAAGATGTAGCTGGTAGGTCCCAGCAGTCAGGGGGAAACATTTTTTTTCGCGAAATACGGTTGCTCGTCCGGTGGGTCCCGTCGGTGTCAAACCGACGGATCTCGGGTAGGGGGTCCCGAACTGTGCGTCTAAGGCGGATGGTAATAGGAGGCGGGGGACACGATGTTTACCCTGGTTCCGGCCCTCTAGATGGAGGTAATACCCTACTTCCTGCTTGATTGATCTTGATGATATGAGTATTGCAAGAGTTAATCTACCACGAGATCGTAGAGGCTAAACCCTAGAAGCTAGCCTATGGTATGATTGTGGTTGTCCTACGGACTAAACCCTCCGGTTTATATAGACACCGGAGGGGGCTAGGGTTACACAGAGTCGGTTACAAGGGAGGAGATCTACATATCCGTATTGCCAACCTTGCCTTCCACGCCAAGGAGAGTCCCATCCGGACACGGGACGAAGTCTTCAATCTTGTATCTTCATAGTCCAATAGTCCGGCTAAAGTACATAGTCCAGCTGTCCGAGGACCCCCTAATCCAGGACTCCCTCAGTAGCCCCCGAACCAGGCTTCAATGACGATGAGTCCGGCGCGCAGATTGTCTTCGGCATTGCAATGCGGGTTCCTCCTCCGAATATTCCGTAGAAGATTTTGAACACAAGGATAGTGTCCGGCTCTGCAAAACAAATTCCACATACCACCGTAGAGAGAATAATATTTCCACAGATCTAATCTGCTGACACATTCGGCAGCATGACATCACACCACGGCCCGGTCATTATTCGAACCGTTTTTCTCAACCAGCTACTGCACATATTGCGAGGCAGTTTCCTTGGCACGTCTTGTCGAAGTAGAGATCGTGTCCCCTTATCATGGGATTCTCATCAATACGGGTGTGTGTAACCCAACCACGCCATTAATTACGGTGCTTGGGGAATAAGTGAGTTTACCAGGCAGGTGGGGAGGCGTATAGTTTCTTCCGCCCTTATAAAGGGACAAGTATTCCTCTTTTTCACCCACGCCCTCTTCCTCCTTGCTCATCCATTCTTGCGCACTCGAGCTCCAGCACCCAAGTTCACATTTCCCCCTGAAACCACTCCAAGCATGTCCGGAGCGGGAGGCAAGTGGATGGTCTCCTCCGTTACTGAGGAGGACATCACAAAGCTATGGGGAGCCGGATATCTGGCCGCGGATATCGCACACCGGCTGCCAGATGCGGGGCAGATCGTCCCTACTCCAGAACCCCATGAGAGGGTGTTTTTTCTTACCCACTTCGTCTGCGGACTGGGATTTCCCCTTCACCCGTTTGTCCGCGGGCTCATGTTCTACTACAGGCTGGACTTTCACGATCTGGCCCCCAATTTCATCCTGAACATCTCGGCGTTTATCGTCGTGTGCGAGGCCTTCCTCTGCATCAAGCCCCACTTCGTCCTGTGGCTGAAGACCTTCAATGTTAAACCGAAGGTGGTGGTCGGCCAGCAAGCGGAGTGCGGAGGCGCCATGGTGGGCAAAATGCCCAACGTCACCTGGCTCGAAGGCTCCTATGTGGAGACCATAAAGGGGTGGTAATCGGGGTGGTTCTACATCACCGAGCCGCGCGACGCCGACTGGGTGGCGGCCCCCGAATTCCGATCCGGAATCCCCATGCGGCTCACCTCCTGGAAAGAGAAGGGCCTATCCTGGGGTTCATCGGTGGAGCTGACCGGACTCTAGAAATGTATCAGAAACATGATGAGCAAGAAAATCAAGCTCGTCAATGTGGTCCAAGTCATGCTCTTCCGCCGGACCCTCCCGTGTCAACGACGACATTCAATATGTGGGAGTTTGACCCGGCCGAGCACCAAACACTAAGAGAGCTCTTCGATACGACGCATAAAGACGCCTGGAAGGTGCTATTCAAGGGCGCCGAGGTACCTCCTCCCCTTACCGAGGATCGCGGTCTCAGCCCAAAGCGCCCTGCCAATCCGGTAAGTCTTTTATATCTCATAAGATGTTCATTTTCCCCAGTTTTAACCATGCGTGGGATCTAAGCCTCGACGCCATTTAACACGACTAGGTAGCGACAGCGGAGCAGATCGATCGTCCAGCCCCCTGCCCGAAGATCCAGCAAATGCTCTCCTAACGGAGATGCTGGTTCCGGCACCTTATGAGGTGCCGGCGAAGAAGGCCACGCGGACTAGGAAGGGTCTCCGGGACAAGGTTATATCGGACTCATCGTCCGAAAACACCGAGGTGCACTCCTCCCACGAAAACGGGGAGGAGGAATAGGAAAGTTCTCCCCCCTACCGGGGGAGACAAGAAAAGGAAGGCCGCCCCATCCGGGGAGGCCGAAGGGTCAAAGAAGGGAAGGACCCTCCTCCCGGACTGCTCCACGACGGCCGCCTATAGCGACGACGAGTGGTTGCCCAAGGACAAGCCCCTGGTGAATTCGTAACTTTCCGGATACCATAATAATTCTTGGTACGTCTTATTGTACTGTTTCTTATCACGCTGCGCGTGATTATGCAGCCCCTCCCGATCCCACATCGACGTATCTTCGTCGGATGATTCTTTGGGCCCGTTGGACCTGAACAACGATTCACTTCTGACCGCCTCCTCCCCTCGCCCTACGGACAACGTCGAGGTGTTGTCTCAAAGGGCACCGAACCAAGAGGAGGTAGTCCTGGAGGCGCCTCAAGGCGACATTCCGGACACTGGGCACAAGGGGAGCAAGACTTCCATGGGCTCCGATGGCGGGGGCAGCAAATTCGGCCCCCAGCCGAGTACTGCGCCGGAACCTCTAGTGGTTTAGGACTCTGTCAGGAGACCCCTCACTAAGAGGGGCAAGCCGCCTGTGCCGATGGCCTCTGTCCATCCAGAGGCGTCAGACAACTTGCTGGAAGCGCTACGCGGCGCTTCCATCGACGAAGAGCACCGCACTATCATGAGTGCGGTGATCGAGAAGGTTCAGTCCGCGAAAAGCGGACTGACTGAAGCTTGTGCCAGCCTCCTAACAGGCTTTCAGGTAAGTAATCAAATTATAAGAAAATGTTACAGCATAGACAGTAGCCCCTGATGCTCTGTTTGGCGCTCGCGAAGAAAGGCCGAATAGAGGATCAACTAATAACCACATGAGTCTAATCAGAATATGTCTATGTGCATATGCAGGCTTCACTGCTGGTCGCTGCCGCACGTACTGCGGAGGTCGCCGCACTAAAGCGGGACCTTGAGCGGTCCAAGGAAGAGCTCGGCCTTACCAAGAGGCAGCTCGAAGAGAACAAAGGTAAGTCATACCCCGTCTGTACATTAGAAAGAAAATTTTGGTTTTAGAATAATAGGATCGTCATGAATTTTGCTAGGGGCGACGAACGAAGTGGCGGCCCTGCAGAAGGCGCTATCCGAGGCCGAAGACAAAGCGGCCAAGGAGTGCATCGAGCGAGCAAAGCAAGAAGCCCGGGTAGGCGAGGTGCAGCAAGAGCTCCAGGATCTCGCCAAAAAACACGAGTCCTTGGAGCTTGACTCTAAGACGCAAGAGTCCGAGCTTGCGAAGGCCCTCGAAAGCGCACAACATGCCAAGGCCGAAGCCCAAAAGGCCCTCCAGGAAATTGGGGTGGTTAAGAAGATAGCGGCGGGTAAGGCATTCATTATGCAAAGCAAGCATGTGAAGGAAACTTTCTTTTTACTTACCCGATTTCGGAGCTCTCCAGGAGCGTTCGCAGATCTACCCTGCAGTGTGTCAGATGCCGCGGAGTTCTACCGGGCTGAGGAGGGGAGCTCGACGGAGAAGTTGTTCTGGTCTCAGTATACTGGGACCGAACACCCAATGCCCTTGAGCGACCAGCTGAAGCAACTGGTCGAGCTCCACAAGGCGGCCGAACAGGCCATGAAGGGTCTTATAGTCCGGATGTGGCATGGCGAGCCCCTGCCTGATAGCTACTTCGGTCTGAATGCCTGCCCACGGCTTGAAGTCATAAAGCGGTCTGTCTGCATCGAGGGTGCGCGCAGGGCTTTTGCCCAGGCGAAGGTGCACTAGGCGAAGCTGGACGTTGAAAAGCTGGTGAAGGAGGGGCCCCCAGAAGGCAAGGAGCATCGCCACCCCGAAAAGTATTATGATAGTGTCCTGAAGGGTGCTCACCTTGTGGCAGAGGAATGTGCTAAGGATGTAATATTCGAATGAATGTACTCATGTGATGTAACGCCCACGATGCGGCTATATCTCCCACGTGTCGAGGCACGACTTAGAGGCATAACCGCATAGTGGTTTTATCGCAAGAAGGGTCATCTTCACACAATCCCATGTAATGAACAAGAATGGGATAAAGAGTTGGCTTACAATCGCCACTTCACACAATACATAAATATTATTCATACATCATCCAAAATACAAACATATAGACCGACTACGGTCAAAATCCAGATGAAAATAAGACAACCCCAAATGCTAGATCCCCGATCGTTCCAACTGGGCTCCACTACTGATCATCAGGAAAAGACACATAGTAACGACCACGTTCCTCGTCGAACTCCCACTTGAGATCGACGCCATGATCTGCACTGGCATCGTCGGCACCTGCAACTGTTTTGGTAGAATCTGTGTGTCACGGGGACTCAGCAATCTCACACCCGCGAGATCAAGACTATTTAAGCTTATAGGGGAGAATGGTGTAATCAGGCGGAGCTGCAGCGGCAAAAGCATATATGGTGGCTAACATACGCAAATCAGAGCGAGGAGAGAAGCAAAGGAACGGACGTCATCTAGCAATGACCAAGAAGTGATCCTGAACTCCTACTTACGTCATACATAACACAAACCGTGTTCACTTCCCGGACTCCGCCGAGAAGAGACCATCACGGCTACACACGCAGTTGATGTATTTTACTTGGGTCAAGTGACAAGTTCTCTACAACCGGACATTAACAAATTCCCATCTGCCTCATAACCGCGGGCACGGCTTTCGAAAGATAATACCCTGCAGGGGTGTCCCAACATAGCCCATCATAAGCTCTCACGGTCAACGAAGGATAAACCTTCTCCCGGAAAAACCCGATCAGTCTCGCAATCCCGGTTTACAAGACATTTCGACAATGGTAAAACAAGACCAGCAAAGCCGCCCGAATGTGCCGACAAATCCCGATAGGAGCTGCACATATCTCGTTCTCAGGGCACACCGGATAAGTCAAGCTACGAGTAAAACCAGACCTCGAGTTTCCCTGAGGTGGCCCCGCAGGCTGCTCGGTTCGGACCAACACTTGAAGGAGCACTGGCCCGGGGGGCGGTTAAAATAAGATGACCCTCGGGCTCGCGAAAACCCGGGGGAAAAGGCTTAGGCGGCAAATAGTAAAACCAAAGTTGGGCCTTGCTGGAGGAGTTTTATTCAAGGCGAACTGTCAAGGGGATCCCATAAATCACCCGACCGCGTAAGGAACGCAAACTCAAGGAACATAATCCCGGTATATCAGTAACTAGGGCGGCAAGAGTGGAACAAAACACCAGGCATAAGGCCGAGCCTTCCACCCTTTACCAAATATATAGATGCATTAATTAAATAAGAGATATTGTGATATCCCAACATATCCATGTTCCGACATGGAACAAACTTCAACTTCACCTGCAACTAGCAACGCTATAAGAGGGGCTGAGCAAAAGCGGTAACTTAGCCAATCAACGGTTTGCTAGGAAAGGATGGTTACAGGCTGACATGGCAAAATGGGAGACATGATATAGCAAGTTATAGGTAGCGGAGCATGGCAATAGAGCGAACAACTAGCATAGCAAAGATAGAAGTGATTTCGAGGGGTGGTCATCTTGCCTGCAAGGTTCTCAGAGTTGTCGAAAGCTTGATCTTTGTAAGCGTACTCGATAGGTTCCTCATTCATGAACTCGTCTCCCGGCTCTACCCAAGACAAGAACACAAGCAAACGGAACCACAATCAACCACGAGAAATGCACAAGCAACATGATGCACAACATGTATGATATGCGAGACATGATATGCGATGCATATGCGTGCTCCGGAAGGAAAATGATGAACAAGGTAGTAACTAGGCAAACCAAGCATGCCACTGGAAAGATGAGATGATTTCATTCAAAATCGATATAAAGATCACCGGAATCGGATGCACGGTTTGCAAATGGCAAGCAAAACAAGAATGACACGAATCTGCGATTAACAGCATGATAGCACTTAAAATGCAACAAGTAACAATGCTACAGCACGCCAACATAGCAACAAAGCACATGGCAGTAATCTACAGGAGATGCTTGACAAAAGATGAACACTGAGCTACGGCTAGTTCACAATATATCAAGCTCAAACAAGCGTGGCAAAAGTGCAAAAGATAACAGGTTCACAGACTTGGGTGAAAAACTGGACATGGCAGAAAACAGCATCAGGTAGCAATGTTCAGAGAACGAAATCAACATGCTACATGAACTTAACACATCAAAACAAGGCATGGCAGTGTTCTACTAAATGCTCATGACAAAAGTCCCTTACTGACCATAAGCGAAAAAGGAACAGAAGATATGATGGCGAGCATGTAAACATAGCAAGTTTCGTTATCAGGTTTCAGACTTGGCAGAAAACAGAGCATGGCAGAAATAATAATATGTAGGCCTGTTTGTGAGCTTGATGCACTCACTACAGAGCAATGCATGACAAAAAAAGCACACCTACAGCCAGATGGCATATTTATAAAGCTATCCATGGCAAGAATAATGGCATAGCATTTATGGATCAACTACAATAAGCTTGGCAAAATTGCATATCATGTTAAGAATCTGCAAGAAATATTTTATAACAAAAGTAGAGCAAGATTGAGTCAGGCTATGGCACTCCATAATTGCAAACAATTGCAGGAATGGATCAATTACAACAATAACTACAAAACATCCTTACTAAACATCTCCAAAATATGCATGTATCTCTCTGTAGCATCAAGTTTCCATGGCAATAAAATAACAGCAGACAAGGACTTGGAGAAATCACCAAGTCCCTGAAATCAGAAATATTACGGAGCCTACTTTGCATGCTTGTGCTAGTCACCAAAGAGATCACAAAAATACATGGCATACACCCTTGGAAAGATGGCATGGGATACTTCAAAACACATGTAAAGCTCATGCCCATAAGATGCATAGAATTAAAGATACAAAAATGACAAATCTCCAAGTTCTGATAGGAACCAGAGAATAACAGCAACTAGCCCTCTTCCAACAGCGATTCGGGCATCAAGATGACCTTTAATGAACATGGTGCAATTGAACAAAATGAGAGCATCACGAGACGAACAATTTGACATATTACACGCGTGAGTCGGAGTTACATGCAAGGAGTGATGGAGCTATGAACATGGTCACATAATAAGAAAATGCAAAAAACTTGGAAAAAAAACAGGTCTCAGGAAGTCAACGGGGGCTACCGATCGGATCTGGCCAGACTCGCTCGGGCTCGCTCGCCGGCGGGAAGCCGCGGTGAGGAGGAGGAGCGACCGGAGAGGGGAAGGAGGAGGCCGGGGCGCGGCGGCGGCGAGGGGCACGGGTGGCGGCGCGCCGTGGCACGGTCGGCGGCGGCGGAGGGCGAGCTCGCCGGAGCTCG